>NW_024544893.1:0-214583 GCF_018167655.1 Microtus oregoni | reverse complement strand
TGTAGGCAAGCCAGTCCTTTGATGCTTCGGTTCCATCTTAAAGGAGCCTCAGCTTGCCTTCGGAAGAGCAGTTTGGAGGTAAGTCAGGGAAGAAGGGGCCCCACTGCTGGGGGTAAGGGAGTCAGGGTGGAGGTCTGGGCTGATTTGTTCTTCCACCCCTGTGGGTTTGACGGACTTGGAACAGGTCCTTTCTCAGAGCCATCCAGACAGCATCTGCTTGGACAATCTCAACCCCAGGACTCCCAGCTGCTTTGGGATGAGCCTCTGGCCCCCTGCCTTAGTTGAGAAGTCCTGGCTGGTTTGTTTAGGCAGCTGCCTGGGGTAGTTTGAACAGAACAGGCCACGGAGTGGGAGGGGTGGAGGGGTGTGTGTGTGTGTGTGTGTGTGTGTGTGTGTGCATTTGCACAAGGGGCCTTGTCTGGACCAGGGCAGCAAAACATACCTATGGGGGGCTCCAGTGGGAGGGGCTGTGGCCAGGATGTGGGAGGGCAGAAGGGAGGTTCTGTGAAGTGCTGGGGGAAGGGGTGGCTGGAAAACAGATTTCAAGTCATAAAGTCAGCTAGGAACAGGCCGAGGCAGAAAGCTCTGTGCAGAGGAGAAGCTGGGGTCCACTTCCATCCTGTCTTCACCTTGCCTGCCTACACGACCTTGGCAAGTCCAAGCCCTCCTATGGGCCTCAGTTTCTTTCTCCTATGGAGTGAGGGTGGTGGGTTGGGTGGTGCTGGATTCTGGCTGGGTTCTGCAGGGCCTTCTAATGGTTGGGATCTGAGGAGGGGTAGGTCCTTTCTGTGACTCCTTAGGCTGACTCACCTGGGTGGCATGTCCTTCCCTGTAGGAGTTACCATGCAGGAACTGTGCCTGCTTTGCTGGGCTGTTCTCCTGAACCTGGTGCAAGCTTGTCCGGAGTCCTGTGACTGTAGCAAGAAGTATGGCTTCCAGATTGCAGACTGTGCCTATCGTGACCTGGAGGCCGTGCCACCAGGCTTCCCAGCCAATGTGACCACACTGAGTCTGTCAGCCAACAGGCTGCCAGGCCTGCCGGAGGGAGCTTTTAACGAGGTGCCCCTACTGCAGTCGCTGTGGCTGGCACACAATGAGATCCGCTCGGTGGCTGCTGGTGCCCTGGCCTCTCTGGGCCAGCTCAAGAGTCTGGATGTCAGTCACAATCTCATCTCCGAGTTTGCCTGGGGCGACTTGCACAACCTCAGCGCTCTGCAGTTGCTCAAGATGGACAGCAATGAGCTGGCCTTTATCCCTCGGGATGCCTTCCGCAGCCTCCGTGCCCTGCGCTCCCTGCAGCTCAATCACAACCGTCTGCACTCTTTGGCTGAGGGCACCTTTGCACCCCTCACCGCGCTGTCTCACTTGCAGATCAATGACAACCCTTTTGACTGCACCTGCGGCATTGTGTGGTTCAAGACATGGGCCCTGGCTACAGCAGTGTCTATTCCGGAACAGGACAACATTGCCTGTACTTCACCACATGTGCTGAAGGGCACCCCACTGAGCCGTCTGCCACCCCTGCCCTGCTCAGCACCCTCGGTGCAGCTAAGCTACCAGCCCAGCCAGGACGGAGCAGAGCTGCGGCCTGGCTTTGTGCTGGCACTCCACTGCGATGTGGATGGACAGCCAGTCCCCCAGCTTCACTGGCATATCCACACCCCTGGTGGCACAGTGGAGATCGCCAGTCCTAATGTAGGCACCGACGGACGTACCCTACCTGGTGCCCTTGCAGCCAGCGGGCGGCCACGCTTCCAGGCCTTTGCCAATGGTAGTCTACTTATCCCTGACTTTGGCAAGCTGGAGGAGGGCACCTATAGCTGTCTGGCCACCAACGAGCTAGGCAGTGCTGAGAGCTCTGTGAATGTGGCACTGGCCACTCCTGGCGAGGGGGGCGAGGATACACTGGGACGCAGGTTCCATGGCAAAGCAGTGGAGGGCAAAGGATGCTACACAGTTGACAACGAGGTACAGCCGTCTGGACCCGAGGACAATGTGGTTATCATTTACCTCAGCCGTGCCGGGGCCCCGGAGGCTGCAATTGCAGCAGAAGGGAAGCCTGCGCAGCAGCTCTCGGGCCTGCTTCTACTGGGCCAAAGCTTGCTTGTTCTCTCCCTTGCCTGCTTCTAACCACACCTTGTCCCAGCTGGCTGGAGCAGCCCCAGGGCCTTTCCAGCTCCTCCTGACCCTGCCAAGGTTCCTTCTAAGTACTGAGGTCTGGGGCTGGTGAGGCCTGAGGTTGGCCTGGCAACTTCATATTTTCCTACCTCCCTTTCTAAGCTCTTCCAGGCCACTCGTTGCTCCAACTTGTCGATCTGCTCAGAGCTAGCAGCTAGGATAGAACCATATCCCAGAACTCATCGTCTCTGGTGCTAATTGCTGCTAACAGTATTGCCTATGCTCCTGTCAGGGGCAGCATGCTAACAGGGCACCAATGATGCCCTAACCCTGGCCCACTTTATGCACTGAGGTAAGGAGCTTGGGGAGGCCACCCAAGTGGGTACTGGGGCCGGGTTGGAGGGGAACCTGGAGTGGCCAGTACAGGATCTGGAAAGGGGGTACTACAGGAAGGGCTGGGGATGCTGAAAGCTCTCCCTGTCTTCTTAATGTCCTCTGGTGAAATGTGGAAACTGTCCCTGGCTGGGCCTCTCTCTCCTCTCGCTCCAAATCCCACAGCCTGTGCCTGCTTCTCGAGACTCTTGTCCCTCCTTTATTTCCAAGTGTGTACCGGTAACCTGCCTCTCCAAAGAAGCTAGCCAGTCTGGGATAGCCGGGGGAAAAAATAAACAGCATTTCTGATGCCCCCTTTCGTCTGCCTGGAATTCTGTTGGGATCAAAGAGTCCTTGTGAAAGGATGGGATGGCCACATGGAAGAGTCGTGCCAACACAAGGCAGGGACCCACAGGACTATGTGCAGGGTGTTCTGGGTAACATGGAAGGGGGGCCCAGACTCATCACTGGGCCTTAAGATGAGCCAAATTGTATATTTTTGTCTCCAAACTAACTCATGGGACAGGTGGGATAGGAACCTGAGCATTGCTTTCTGCATTTTGGGAGGGGGTTAGGTGAAAGACATGTGTTGTAGACCCAGGAAGAGTGTTAGGAATAGAGTTGGGGACAGATGGGGCAAGAACATGGACTGAGACTGAAGGATGGGGAAGTAGGGGACAAAGGACAAAGAAGAAAGTGACGACAGCCTGAAGGAAAAGGACAGGGAATAATGCTGCCCTCAGGCTTTCTCTCTAGTAAGTGGAAATGGCCCCACAAGGAATGCTAGGAGAAGAAACCTCTGTCCTAAGGGAAGACTGAGAGTTGGGGGCTAGACACAGTGGTGCGGTTGTAGATAGGTCTGCCAGCAGAGACCCTGAAGAACTCCAGGCCTGTGCTGGGCCAGAGGTGTCTCCCTACTCCCCACCTTTAAAGGGTGGATATGTGCACACAGGAACCATGACCTTCAGGGGAAGGCCTGCCCCTCTCTGCAGAGCCCCAGGACTGCTGAACTCAGCAGAATGAAGGCAGGGGGTTGAGGAGTCTGGAGGAGCAGCTGTGAGTTTGGCCGCTGTCCAGCCCCTCCCCCACACTGGGGTCCCCATATAGGGCTTGCTTTCCTTCTCCCTCATCCGTCTCTGACCTGTGGCTCCCATTGAGTCCTTGTTAGCCATCAGCCAGCTAGTGTCAAGAACATCTTCACATCTGAGCGAAAGCACCAGGATGGAGCCATATCCTTTATGCTGTTCTTTTGGGTAAGTGTATGCCCGTCTCTGGGTTTCAAGTGTGTCAGAACTCAAATCACAGAGGGCTGGCAACGTAGCTGAGCTGGCAAAGGGCTCGCCTGGCATGCTTGAGGCCCTGGAGTAATGGTGCATGCCTTTAATCTTGACTCTCAGGAAATAAAGTCAGGAAGACCAGACGCTTATGCAACATAGCAAATTTGAGGCCAGCCTGAGCTGCATGAGATCCCATCTCCCAAGGTACTGTCTAAAAGTCCAGTTGATTGACTGACTAGACCTGACAGTCTGACATGGAGCCCAGCACCCCTGCTCCACACGCCACTAAGCAGGATGGACATCTTGAAGGTCCATACACCTGTCATTTACCACCTAGGGCAGAGTAATATGGGAACTGCTGTGTCCAAGTGAACTAGCTACTCCTTTGCTTTGGTCTTTTGTGGCTTCCACTGTCCTTAGTGTATAGCAGGAACCCCCAGCCAGCCATGGACCCTCTGACTGGCTCCACCCCTATCAGCATCTTCTTACAAAGCCTACGAAGAAGCTGCGTCTTTACATACCCTCTGCTCACCTCTCCCCAGTACACCCTTCTCCTGGTCTTCATCTGGCTGAATCAGTTTCCGACATCACCTCCTCCCAGATGTTTTCTTAGATCTTCTCTCACCTGGTGTGAACCAGGCCCCTTCCTTCCACCCCTTTGTCTTGTGATTCAGCCAGATTATATTTTCTTGTGACAGTCTCCTTGGTAAGGGCAGAAGCAGAATCTGAGCCGTCCTCCTGTGACCATGTGGGTTATTGACACACGACATTGAAGATGTTTTGCAGTAGACTGAGGGGGACTTAGAGCATGCTTTCTTTGGCCCCTGGGCAGCCCAGATCATGGGTTTGAAGGCCAGGAGGTACCTCCAGTGTATATGTTTGATCTATAGTTAGAAATAAACAGACATGATTTTGAGGCTCCCTGACCCAAACGGGGTGGGGAGGCACAGTTACCCACATCTAGAGCATCTCTCTGATTCACGTATCTTCCATCTCCTCCAGGACCCCAATGTGTGTGCATCTCTACTGTTCCTCTGCATCCTTGGTCCACTGCCGTTAGCCTTCTCTGTTCTGCATGACACCTCTCTCCCCTTTGCGTCTTTCTTTATTCCTTTAGAGTCTTCACCATTCCTGCGGCTTCCTAGCCCCAGATCCTGCTCATCTTATAAAACCTACAAGTCCAGGAATGGCATCCTAGGGACCCCAGCCATCATCATGCAAAACTGGGGCTCTTCTCCATCCTCACCCAGTGCCCATCCCAGCACCCCAAGAGCCCCCATACTTCCCCCAAATCAAGCTCAGATAATGCTCACTGACAGTGTAGGTGTTCCCCTGAGAGCCCTCCCCTGCGAGGAGGAATGTTCCTCAGGGGCACATTTATTACATGGAGCACACTAACTTCTTTCATGACAGCTAACGGCATTAAAACTACAAAAATATGTAGCTCTTGGAACGGGCAGCTCAGTGGGGCCTCTTGGAGTCTGACTTGGCTGCACAGGAAAGGGTGGCCAGAAGAGAGAGGAAGGAGAAAGAAGCCCACACAGGCTCCACCTTCATGGTGGGAGGGCTGGGACTGAGGTGGG
This sequence comes from Microtus oregoni, assembly GCF_018167655.1. Classification (NCBI taxonomy): domain Eukaryota; kingdom Metazoa; phylum Chordata; class Mammalia; order Rodentia; family Cricetidae; genus Microtus; species Microtus oregoni. The sequence continues at coordinate 209,233 of NW_024544893.1, read as the reverse complement.
GCCAGCTGGGATGGGAGATATCCAGACCTTTCCTCACCAGCAGGGAGTAAGGGGGCCTCACTGAGGCCCAGCAGGCTGATGGCAGAACCAGTGCGGAGAGAGAGGCCTAAGTGTAGCTACCCCTGCTCTGCCAGTTCCAGGACTAAGAGCCCACCAGCTGTTTTCTCCAGAGCCCTAGCTGGTAGCCTGGTGGACAAGCACAGACCAAAGTCCTCTTGAGGCTGGTGGTGTAGACACAGCGACTCCAGTTCTCTGATCCCACAGGGATCTGCAGGCTTGGCAGAGCTGCCGCTGGGGGAGGGGAAGTGCTGACATGGATGGGAGGGAGAATGGTAGGCTGGAATGTGCCTCAGCACATAAGAGCAGGGCCCTGTGGTTTTCCTCACCCTCAGGGCTGGGTGCCATTGGCCTTGGCACCACTTAGGGCTGCCTTCCGCAAGGCCTGCAGGCTTGGGTTGTGTAACAGCGTGTAAGCCAGACCCCAGCGGGCCCTACTCCGACTGCCTTTGGGTCCTGCTCCCTTGGCCATCAGGTCCTTGGTCTGTAATAGTTGCATCCCTGAGAAAGACAGAGAGGGAGGAAAGAAAGGAGGAAGAGAGAGAGAGAGAGAGAGAGAGAGAGAGAGAGAGAAACGCCTTCTATGAGTTCCAGCCAAGTTTCCACAGACCTGAGAAAGGTCTGAAACCTCCCGGCACAGCCAGGGTTCCAGTTACCAACTGGGGGAATAGTAGAAGGCTGGGCTGCAGAAGTATGTCTTCTGGTGGAAGAGGAGGGAGAAGATGAGGTCTGTGAACTAGAAGTCTCAGACTTGAAAGCAGCAGGTCGGGGGGGCGGGGGGTGTCTGGGAAGAGAGGGCAGGCCTATCTGACCCTACCATAGACCTCCTGGGCAGAGAAGGAGGGGGTGTCTCACTCCAGGAGGAAGCAGGGGGTAGGGGAGAGAACCAATACAGCTATTCTAGTCTCTCTGCACACACAGTGTGTAAATCCATATTAGAGAGAAAATTACCCCGAGACCCAGCCAGGAGGCTGACAACAGGAAGCTGGAGGACAGAGGGCGGGAGACTTCCTGCTGCTCACTATTTTGGAGAGGTCTTCTGTGACTCCTCCCTGAGAAGCTGGGAGTCTTACACCTCCAGCCCAGGTGAAGAAGTACCTTCTTCTTCCTCTGCTGGTCTGAGGCTGTCCTGGGGGGCCAACGTGGGCTGGGGCCGTGGACTTGGCGCATGAAGGAGCAGAGTGCAGAAGGCTATGACCGCTGGATGCGACTGGCTGGCCTCAATCCTCAGGAAGTTTCGGTACGTGTGATAGCCTAGGATAGGTTGGAGACAGAAAGCTAAGGTATGATGAGCCCATGGCAGACTAGAAGTACCCAGAAACAGCAAGAGGCATCCAGGGAAATGTGTACACACTGGCATCCAACCAAGCATGGCACACACACTGCATACAGGCCCTGGCACGCCTGTTAGAATACACCACACCCACCCTGCTGCACATGACTGTCCAGCACCAAACAGCTCTGCCATTTCTGTGCACACACTCATGGAATTCTGACAGCACACACACACTGCACACACATGGCCTTACACCATGGAGCCTTGGCAATGCTCACAACCTGCTGCACACAAGAAGCCTACATGCACAGATCAGCTCAAAGGTCAGCGTGGGGCAGTTGCTTGGACAGCTCAGTCCCCAGTCCCTGCCTAGGAACCTTACCTGGATCCAGGGAGGCGGCTCTTGGTGGCAGCAGGCTGAGGTCCATCTGGCCCAGGTGAACAGCGTTGTAGAGGGAAGAGAGGAGCACCCGCCAGATGGCCACGACAGCTCCCACCAGCATGTTGATAGGGAAGAGAAGAAAAGTGGCTACGCAGAGCATGCGCCTGGGGAAGAGAGGAGAAAGGCTGAGGCAGGCCTCCTCCAGGGTCCTGTGCTGGGCCAGCGTCACAGCTCCATGCCCACTGGCACTGTTGCCGTCCAGTGACTGACATTTTCTGGGTGTACTTTTGTACCTCCCAGGGAAACCAAAGTTTACTAGTAAGAGTCTTCCTCTCTCGCTCTCTACCTTGGCTATGAGGCAGGATCTTTGCTCCACTTGGAGCTCACTGATTCAGCAGGACTAAGTTGGCCAGCAAGCCACGGGGATCCTCTATGCGTGTGCCGCCATCATGTGGGGGCTGAGGATCAACTGGACTCGGGTCCTCATGGTAGCATGGCAGGTGCTTTACCAACTGAGCCATCTCCTCAGCCCTCCACCTGTATCTATACAACCCTGGTGTTCCCGCCTTCCTCCTCCGAGCTCCCCCCACCCCTCCACAAACTCCAGGTTCCTCTTTGGAGCCAAGATGTTTCCCATACTATTGCTCCAAAGTGTAGAGGAGTTTGTGGGGAAGACAATATCAGTGACCCTCAAAGCCAGAGGCACCAGACAGAACTGGACTAACAGCTCAGTGGTTGAGTGTGTGTCTACCATGAACTAGGTCCTGGGTTTGCAAGGCTATGGGTTCTCATCACCCTCAAAATCTCCTGGGAGAAGATTGGCTCTGTGGCAGATAGGAAAGAGGCATTTTAGAAGGTTAAATCTACAGAAAGAGAGAAGAGTCTGGGACCTGAGGGAACCACTAACTCGGGGGGGGGGGTATCTTACTGGTTGGTCAGTTGTGGGTAACCATGGTGAGTCTCCAGGAAGATCCAGTGGGCTGCTATGTTCTGCAGGATTACAGCCAAGGCCAGAGTCAGCCAGAAGGGCCTGTATGTAGGTAGGACGAGGGAAGGGGTGCCGTTAGAGGGTGCTTTGGAAAGTTCAAGAGCCCTGATCTTTTCCTCACTCACCATGTAGATTCCAGGGATCGGAGGAGCAGGAGGTTCCTGCCGTGGAGCAGAGGCACAAACACCAGGAAGGCCAGGACTGTGGTGCCCAAGAAGAAGATGACCTGCTGCACCAGGAGCCCTGCAGGGGGCAGAAGGGACAAGGGGACAGACGGGAGGTTCCCTGGGAGCCAGCTAGCCCCTGTCTTCTCAGAAGTTTCTGTGGCTACCTCCATCCCATGTCATTGCCTGGGCCATGGATTCTTCTATAAAATAGGGATTATAGTTCCTGCCTCAGAGGGCTGTTGTAAGACTCCAGTAGCCTTAGAATCCATGGTTTTGCTCCCAACTTGATCCTGAGTTTTCAGGCACAAATTACCTTTTAAATGAGCGTGTGTGTGCCTGTGAATCAGAGCTTAGTAGCTGTAGGTGCTGAGTGTGGCTATGGAAACCATCGGGCCATACATTCGCCTGGGATGATGTATAAGGGGGTTTTGGAGGTTTAAAGTGGACCAAGACGAGGAACACAACTTTTAGGTCTACTCTTTCCTCTGCCTCACGTCACCTTCCTTCTTCCCCTGGGTGGGAACGGGTGATCTCAAGGCCAGGTCTGGCCTTTGGAGGGGGCCAAATCCCTCACAGTTCAAGTATGCTGTGCACGTGCTGCCTAAGGGGAGAACCTGAGACATGGACTGGAACTTGAGGGTTATCTGACCAGATTCTCTCAGGTGACACGCTATGCAGCTGTCCCATGTTCATAGAACCTTACTTGCATCCCCAGCAATAAGGAACTCCTCACCTTGAGGCAACCCATTATGGCCAGTCTTCCCTTACAGAAGCATCCATGGGCCACATCCAGACCCAGGTTCATCGTGCCCACAATTACCCAGGTATACCTTCATGTGAAGGGCTCCCCTTTTAGGGGGCTCCTACACTGTCATCCAGAGCAAGCTTCCTGAACACATGCACGGAGCGGGTAATGGGGGGGAGGGTATAGATTCTTCTGACTGCTCTTGCCCTACCCAGCCCAGGAAAACTACCCATCATTCCCACCAGGGCACAGCCCTAGGAACATGGCAAGGGGGACTCACCAAGGCAACAGAAGGCTGTCTGGTAGGCGCTGAAGCTCATCCAGCAGACGATGGCTTGGCGAGATGGGTGAGTATTCTGAAGCGGGTGACCCAGGTCCAGGCTAGCCCCTCGGTGCAGTGCTTGAAGATTAGCCCTGGGTTGAGAAAAGTGACCTCGGGGAATAATATAGTCCCTCTAAATGGTAGCCCAGGGTGCGCATCTGGCCATCAGCAGGGAACCTTCGGGTTGCAGGAACCTGGAGATTAATAGTCTGGAAGCGGACTTCCAGAAAAGGTAAGTCTGGGTAGCCTTAGGAGACCCCGGACAGAGGCACAACTGGATCACTGGGAATGATGGAACTGGAACCCAGGTGGGCCACCAGGAGGAAGGCAAGGCAGAGGGCCTCAAATGCCAGGGCAAGTAGGGCCAGCTTTGTGGCCTAAATCCCTGAGTGAAAACTCTGTGGCCTGCCGAGTACCCAGAGAAGGTGGATCAGTTCTCTATGTTGCTCATTTCTTGGAACAGCTTCCCCAACACCCCTCCACCTTCCAGGGTTTCTTCCACTTCTCTGTTCTTTCTCGTGTGGTCACTCTGCCTTTGGTACCCTTCTCCCTCAGTCCCATGCTCTTGGACCATTGGAACTGGATTCTTCTTTACCAGCCCTCCCAGGGCACCTTCTCACAGGCAAACTCCCTGACCATGTGTCGTGCCCTGTACCACTCACAGATCTCAAAGACAGCCACACATGTCCCTGGGGCAGGTGAGAGCCACCTTCTCCTCCCACCACATACAGTCAGTGGTGGTGGAGGGGTGCCCTATGGCAGCTTGGCCTACAGAGGATTCGCTCTTCCTCCTGGACCGGGATTCCTCAAGTGCTCAGGACTTGGACCCCTGCCCTACCTCTGTCCTGGAGTGTCAGGGCTTGTCACTGACCTGTGAGTCCCCAGGGAGCGGAGCAGGAGCAGGAAGGTTAATGAGCAGGACAAAACCAGAGCTGAGATGTAACATGCTGGATGGGAGAGAAAGCCAGGGTGGTCAGGGGATGAAGGGTCTTGCACAGCCTCTGATCCCTATACCTCACTCTAAGGGGAAGCCGCTGGGACCCAGCTCCAGTTCTTAGGTCCAGCACCAGTCCCTCTCTACAGGCCCATCCTGTCCAGTAACATACGATAGCTAAGAAAGAGAAAGGGCAGCTTGAACCGTAGTCCTGGCCTTCAACTTGGTTTTGTTGCTTACATTGCTATGACCCCTGCAATGAGAGATTCCTACCTGTCATCTACCTGCAGCTCCCCTCTTCCTGACCATATGGCTGGACATCAAGAGTCCTTGTGACTATCACAAGCTTCGCTGATGGCCATGCTGGGTGGAGCCCCTCTGTTAACTCTCTCCCACATACCCCTGACCTCACACACAGACATTGAGACAGCCAGGTCCACAGTCTCTGTAACAGTAACGGTAGATAGAGAGCTCTGAAGACATGTGTAAGAATGTAATGGTGGATAGAGAGCTCTGAAGACATGTCTAAGAATATCATGGAGGCAGCTGATATGTTTCTCAACCCACGTGCCAGTCAACCTCACTCACAGCAAGCCCACAAGGAATTGTCCAGGGAGGGCTTGGCAGTCCATGCCTCCATATACTCCCCATTCTCTGCCCTACACTATCAGCATGCCCTGGGATGGTGTCAGGAAAACAGACAAAGCAGCCACACCCCCATCTGCAATGTCAGCTGCCTAAGTTCCAGCCATTGCTTGTTAATCCCCCAAAGCCAAAATGTTCATTTCAACAAGGGAGCCTCACGTGGACTAATGGTACAAGTTCCATGAGTCATGACTGTCAGGCCTTATGACAGGGTGGAAGGGAGCCCTCACTTGGACTTTAGGAGACCTGCCTTCTATCTACCATGCCTGGTTGTACAACCTGAGGCTGGCCCCTCCCCATGTGTCCCCACAAAGCGACTGGGAGGGAGTAGGGGATAGGTAGGAAGGTAGCCATAAGCTATATGGGACCACTGAAGGGGCAGCTGGTGTGGTTCCCTGTCTAGAAACTTGTCTCCTGGGCAGCAGGGGAAGAGGGGTGGTCCAGATGGGAAGAGAAAACAGGTGCTCTGCCAGGTGCAGCCCGTGCTAAGAGGACTGCCCATAAATCTCAGACCCCATCCCACATACACGGCTTCTCCTCCCTTCCCACCCCGAAGTCACACAGAAGCCAAGACACCTTCTCTGTCACTCTAGCTAGAGAATTAGTTGGTCAAAGACACTGGGATGGAGGAGAGGAAGATGTCACACAGGTTGATAAGGATCATAGGTTGCAGAGCTGCGGAAGCTCCAGCTGCCCCCATTTTGAGATGAGGAGTAGAGACCCAGAGCAGGAAGGAGATGACCAAAGGCAGACTGTTTGTTCTTGGCAGGCTGTCACTGGGTCCAGTAGCCTGTCTCCTGTCCTCACTAGGGCCGTTAGGGGCACCAGGCAAGCTCACCTTCCACAGCCCATAGGTGATGCTTCACCAGCTCTACCACCTCCTGCCGGTCCTCAGAGAGCACGATCCCAAAGCCAGCCAGCAGGTAGGAGACATCCGTGGTGATCCCTGCCCTTACCTTCTGCATAGTGGGCACTACGCTCACCAGCAGCAGCAGGGCCACCTGGAAAAGCCCCACCATGAGGTCGGGGTGAGGAACCAGCTGTGCTCATATCAGGCCCTGCCACCCTAAAAAAGCTTACTAGAGGAGACTGTACCAAGCTGCAGCCACATGCTCCCAACTGTCCTAATAGTGGGTCCTTCTGCCTTCAAGCAGAATGTGACTTGAAAATATGACTTTAGCCCAGGGAGGCCATGGAAAGGCCTCTATACACCTGTCTCCATTTATTTCCCTCTACTTGTCTGTCTAAGATTCAGAATATAAACGTTTCCAGCTTTGGGCTGGGGTGACAGTTCAGTCAGTCAAGTGCCTGGTGCACTTTACTGCATTTGATTAGCGTAAACCTGAATTCTAATTTCCAGAACCCATATAAAAAGCTGGGCATGGTGGCTCCTGCCCATAATCCCAGTGCTGGGGAGGCAGACACAGGCGGGTCCCTGGTGCTTGCTAACCAGCCAGTCTGGGCTGCTTGGCAAGCGCCAGGCCAGTGAGAGATCTGTTTCAAAATACAGAGTGAATGGCAGCTAAGGAATGACACTGGGAGCTGTCCTTTGGCCTACACACTCACACACACACACAAACACACACACACACACAAACACACACACTCACACACACACACACACACACACACACACACACACACATACAAATACACACACACACACCCAGGGGTAGATGTGAGAGATAGATTTTAAGTTTTTCCATGGTAAAAAAAAAAAAAAAAACAAATAAGCACTAAAATTAGACAGATTTGGATTCAAATTTTGATTGCCCTGAGATACTAGCTGTAGGAAGTTGGCTGAATCGGGCCTCTGAGCCTCAATTTCCCCGTTCATAAAATGGTAAGAAACCAGACCTATATCATCCCAGGAGGTGTTTGTTTGTTTGTTTGTTTGTTTTACTGTTGTTGTTCATTTGTTTGTGTTTTGAGACATGATCTCCTCTAGTCCAAGCTGGCCTCAAACTCACTTTATAGCTGGGAAGGATCTTGGACTTCTGGGTCTCCTGCCTCTCCCTCCTCCGTGCTGGGATTACAGGCATGTGTTTCCGTCATACTGGAGATTAAACCAGGGCTTTATATATGTCCGCAGGCGCTCTACCAACTCAGCTACAGCCCTAGTCCCTGGCAGCTTGTCACTGAGAGTTATGCTAAAGGTGGTGGTGATTTATCCAACTTGGCAACTCACAAAATCTTCCCAATGTAGAGAAGTGCTTTTATTTCTTCTATGTTATAGATGAGTTAATAGGTTCAGGGAGATGGAGAAAATTGGCCAGGTCCCCCAAGAGGTCAGCAATAGAGGTACAGTTTAAATCTGTGTTTATGTTGACTTTGAAACTTGTGAACCTGCTGAGGGCTGTCATCCCTCCCGCTGGGTAAGCTAGTGTTTCCAGGAGGTGCAGAGCAGCTGACTGGGTGAGGGAGCACACCTGGGGATCTGACTGGGGCCTGAGCTGTCCCAGGTTTGGGGGCTAAGGACAGAGGCTTGGGGACAGAGGGCACTGCAAACTTCAGGACACACCTGGTAAGTGGCTGCTCCTGTCAGAGTGGCCGAGATCACCAGCTTCAAGGGCAGACGGAATCCTACAGTTCCCGGAAGAAGGCATGAGGAGAGCAAAGTGGCCCAGCCTCTGGCCCCATCCCTTCCAGGCCAGGCCAGTGTGTCCCCTGTCCAGAACTGGCAGCTGTGCCCACATATGAGGAATGGGCTGCCCCTTCCCACCAGCTTCTCCGGGCAAAGGCTCAGCGTAATTCTGGGCCTCCCCTGCTCCACATACCTGGCTGTGGAGTGTAGATGGACTGTTGGGAGCAGGCCCAGGCCCGAGACAGGAGGCTGTGCTTGAAGGTGGGGCAGGAGCTGCAGACAGACCCAGGTAGGTGGAGCCTGAGGAGAAGCCCTCTGCTCCAAGGCCATGCCACTAACAGGAACCTCCTCCACAGCACTCACCCAATCCCATCTTCCCACACATGGCTCCCAGAACCTCATCTTCTTGCCTACTGAGGTATGCCCAGACCTTACCAGCTGCCCAGCTTCTTTGGGTAGAGGAGGGTCCTCAGATACTTCTCAGAGTAGCTGGTCTGCAGACCCTGTGTGGACAAATGTTGGAATGGTTGAGTTCTGCCACCAGCTGTCCCTGGAGCCCTGGTCAAGGATACTGGACGGATGGATGGACACCAAGTAATGCCTCCTGATTAGGACAGTGGTGGTGGAGTGTGGGGAGGCTGACCTGTGTCTCGTGGGGACAGGGGCCATTCCCTGGAAAGCAACATTCTCCACAAATAAAGATCTCCTACCACAGAGCCTGCAACCTGGAACGTTCTTCCCAAGATTCCCTCTTAGTCACATCTTGGCTTCCTGGCCTCTTCTAGGCAGTACTGGGGCCAAGGAAAGCCTGGGCCCCATGGGCTTATTGCTGCTCAGGACATAAGATGGTGCCAGTCTAGAGCATATACCTTAGATTCTTCTCCTGCTACTGCTTACTGTGGTCTGGGGAGATCACGGGGCCATGGGATTTACCTATACCACATTCCAGGCCTTAAGCTGCCTGCACAGTGACCCATGGGAATGTGGGATGAACCTCTGCTTGGATCAGCAGGAGAACGTGGGCAATGGTCACTCATTGCCATGGCAATCTGGGACCCCAGGGTAGGAGAGGGTCAGCTCAAAGCTTGTCTGAGTCTCTTGTGGCTTAAATCTTTCTGGCTAACATCCAAAAAAGGGCTTAATTCTCTGAAATTTAGAGGAGAGGGTTGCCATGGAAAGGAGGAGGGACAGTGGAAAGCCTGGGAGGTGGTAGGAATCTCTTAAGTACATGAACCCAGGCCACCATGTCCTCTGGGGGACCACAGGCTTTGCACAGAGAACATAAACATCAGGAAGGCAAAAGTGCTGAGCACTTAGGGTCCTGCTATGTATGGAACCTATCCAAGAGGCAGGGACCTCCTGTACCAGATAGGCCTCCTGAGGTCACGGGCTTCCCCTCTCCTCTAGGTGTCTCCTTAGCCCAGTGCCAATCTGTAGCACAAGCAGAGTGCACCCAAGAGAATACCACTCTGGGTGGTACTGCTCCTCAGTTTCCTGCCCTAGATCAGCTGGGGGCAGCCTGGAGGGGGACTATGTTGTTCAAGTTCAGGCTTGTGCCAGAGATACTCAGCCAGGAGGAAGTTGCGGCTGGATCCCCCCATCTCTTTGCTCCCTGCCCCAACCGTCTGTGCCTTACTCAACACATCTGGACCCTCACCTTGCCCTCCCCACTCCCCAGGAGGCCTCATGATCTCTGCATCTATGTTTCTATGGTTACAGATTCAACACATTACTGTCTGGACTTGCTCTGGTACCCATCTTAGGGCACTACCTGCAGGAGATCCAAGTCAGTAATTCTGAAATCCCAAATTCCAACTAGCACCTGACTCAGGGGAGGGTTTTAGAAGATTCTTGATAAGTTTTTAGTATCTTTCAATAATGCTGTCTTGTCATGAGGTATTCATCTATTACATCCAACCCCTTCAAACAATTCAACAATACTTCCTTTTTTTAAAAGACAACCCTCCCTTTTCTCTTGTGGTTGTTGTTGTTTGGTTGATTGTTTTTTGTTTGTTTCTTTTGTTTTACAAGATAGACTTTCTATGTGTAGCCATGGCTGTCCAGGAACTCCCTCTATAGACCAGACTGGCCTCAAACTCAAAGATCCACCTGCCTCTGCCTCCCGAGAGCTGGGGTTAAAGGCATGAACAACTACAGCCGGGCCAAGACAATATCTCTTATATCCTAGGCTGGCCTTGAACTTCTGGTTCTCCTGCCTCTATCTCTTCTACGTCCCAACCTCTGGGAGGCAGCCATACCCCCTTTTACTTGGTGCTCAGGATCAAACCCAGGGCTTCATGGTTGCTAGACAAACATTCTCCCAACAGATAAAACTTCAACCTTGTGGGGGATCTCTTACGTGCTGCCGTCTGCCCTAGCACAGGCACAGCCCCACCCCTTTCTCCAGCTCCTTCTTTTGCCTGCTCTTCTCCCACTTCTGCTCCTCCCTGCCCTTCAGACTCTCACTGAATTCTGCCTCCTCCAGGAAGCCCCTTTCACCAGTCACCCCCTGCCTTGCATCTGACGTCATCAACAGTTCAGCTCAGTCAGAGTGAGCTTCCTGAAGCAGCCCAACATCTGCAGAATTCTGCAGAGTCACAGGACTCTTAGAGAGCACATTGCTCCAACTGTACCCTCAAGGGTTTCAAAGACAGAACTATGAACCCATGGATTCAGTTCTGCTTTGCTGAGTCCCCGCTCTGCACAGAGCCCAGGGTCCTGGGTACCCTGGGGACCTTCAAGAGCTTGTCCCAGCCTCTGCCCTCTGCCTGGAGACAGGGATAGAGGACAGCACAAAAGTTATTCTGAAAAGAAATTGTTTATGGGCTGGCAGTGAGTAAGGTGTTGCCAAGCCTGATAACCTGAGTTTGAGACCCAGGACCCACACTGTGGAAGAAGAGAACTCACGAAAGTTGTCCTTGGACTCTGGTCACACTCTGCACACCCCCCTCCCCATGACTCCCTTTCACACATACGTGCATACATGTACAGGTGCATAGGAAAAAGATGCAGTTTTATAAAACAGGGGGCATAGACCTGAGAAGGCAGGTGTCAGGGAAGCCCTGGTCCACACTTTACCTGGGAGTCTGCTTACCTGGGAACCTGCTTCCATCCGGTACCGGACACTCTGCACCAGTTGCACTGGGTACCAAAGGCTCAGGAACCCAAGGCCCAGCAACAGAGGCAAGGAGGCCAGCAGCGAGTAGTACTTGTAGATCTGGACAGACAGACACACAATCAGACCTACCTTCTGCCTTCTTCCCAGAATCCATGTCCCTTCCCACCCCACACAGGGCCCCGGGGATGGCCCTGGGTCCATGGTAAGCCTTCTGGTTCTAGGGCCACCAAACTGGCTCACCTCCCAACTTGGGCCCCTAATAGCTTAAACAGTATCCAGAGAAGGTGACACAATCCTTTCCTAAACTCCCATGACTTCAGTGAGGCCTGCGACCAGTCACCCAGTTTCTCAGTCTCTGTGCTCCTAGAACATTAGGACACACACTACTAAAAACCAGACTACAAAAGGGGCTAGAGAGATGGCTCAGAGGTTAAAAAGCACTGGCTGCTCTTCCAGAGGCTCAGATTTGGTTGCCGGCACCTACGTGGCGGGTTCACAACTGTCTGAACTCTGGTTCTGAGGGTCTGGTGCCCTCTCCTGGCCTCCACAGGCACTGCAAGCATGTGGTACACACACATACATGAAAACATAACACTCATCCACACTTAAACAATGAAAATTAAATAAATAAAAACCTAGACAAGGACCCAATTTTTTCTAGTACAGTTTGTCTAGTACACGCCCCAGCACCCACTGGAGACCTCCCTGGGTCCGCTCCTTCTGTATTCATTTATTTGACTTTCAAGTCAGTGTTTTTCTTGAGAGCATAACATGTACTAAGTGGTGAACAATACTCAAGTGCCTTAGCAGAAAAGCTTCTTAGCTTTAGTGTTTGGGGTCTTTGTTTTCTATTTTGAGACAAAATCTTGCTACATAGCCAAGTTGGCCTCAAGCTAGTGATCCTCCTACCTCAGCTTCCCAAGAACTAGAATTAGAAGTGATCCTTAAATTTTTTCCGTTTATTTATTTATTAAAGATTTCTGTCTCTTCCCCGCCACCTTCTCCCATTTCCCTCCCCCTCCCCCAATCAAGTTCCCCTCCCTTGTCAGCCCATAGAGCTATCAGGATTCCCTGCCCAGTGGGAAGTCCAAGGACCACCCACCTCCATCCACTGGATGGTGATCCTTAAATTTTTTTTAAATATTTATTTATTTATTATATATACAATATTCTGTCTGTGTGTATGCCTGAAGGCCAGAAGAGGGCACCAGACCTCATTACAGATGGTTGTGAGCCACCATGTGGTTGCTGGGAATTGAACTCAGGACCTTTGGAAGAGCAGGCAATGCTCTTAACCTCTGAGCCATCTCTCCAGCTCTGATCCTTAAATTTTTAAAAATTTCCTAATCTTCGCTTTCCTGGAGAGATGGGTGTTGCCAGCTCCGTCGACAAGAGGGGAAACCGAGGCTCAGACAAGTGACTCTGTTCCCTGAGTACTCAGCCCTAGGTGGGGTCACCTTGCTTGTCTGTGTACTGTGTTTCTTCCTCTGGAAGGACAGCTCCTAGAAGGCCAGGGACTTACTTTATTTTGTCCACAGGGGTATTTCGAGGCCTGACTAAAGCAGTGGCTGAATAAGAGAAGCCGTGCCTGGAAAATGAGTGTGGTGAAGCCGTGGAGCTGGGATGTCTGGCTAGGAAGCCGATGCACCTGCACCACTGATCTTTGGGTCTGCCCTGTGGAGCTTCATAATCTCAGCCAGGAGCTAGAGAAGCTGTTCTGGGGTTCTAGAATTTTTCTTTGGGCCCCTAGGCTATCTCCCCACTCATGACTACTTGCCTCTGTCTATTCATTCTGCCCCCCAAAAGACTCGGAAATCAGGGGAAGGGTGCTGTGGGCTTCCTCGTCCTCACTCTGCCCTCCTAGGCTGAAAGCTGCGGAGGACACAGCCCAGATCCCCGCCCCAGGCCTCAGCCCCAGAGCAGCCAAGCTTGGCCACAGATGTGGGTTGACATGCAGGAGAGTCTGAGAATAATCGGGGGAAGCAGGGAAGCCCAGAGTGTGGGCAGAGGTGAGAAGAGACAAGCAGGTGCATTCGTCTCTCCTAGGCCACTGTGAGTCAGGCTTACCTTGGGATCCTGAGGACACTCGGCTCTCTGCCAGACCTGAACTCCAAAGTGGGCCCAGGATAGCACTGTGCCCAATAAGTATGCCATTCGGTGCCCTGCCGTGGCACAGGCAGCCAGAGGGTAATAAAGGACCGGATAGTAGAGCAGAGCCAGTAGCTTCCAGGGCTCTGGAAAGGGAAAAAAATGAGAGACACTAACAGAGAGAAAGACTGAGGGCCTGGACATACCCACCGAAGGCTCTTCCCTGTCTATCTCCCAAGCCCCTCAGCTTCTTCAGTGGGTAAGAGCTCACTTTGCTTGGGTTCGAGCAAAAGCTATGATCTTAGCCAAGTTACCTCGCAGTGTCTTTGTCTCCCCGTCTGCAAAAAAGAAAGAAGCACAATGTTTTAGCAAAGGCTAACTGAGGAGTGCTTAGCATGGTGCCTGAGTAAGTACTCGGCAAGCTAAGTACTTTTGATCACCGCTTTTTCTCTGACGCCTTAGTTCTCTCTAAACTAGAGCTATTACTATTGTCCACCTTTGTGGAGATTGTTGATCTACAGAGGTCAGTGTGCGGTCAGCGTACCCCCTACTGACAGATGTTCCTGTTTCCATCACCTCCCCCAGCCAACTTCAATAAACCAGGACCCCACCCTGCCTTGTCTCATCAGGCCAGCCCCCGGAGTCCTTGCGCAGATACCTGGGGTGGATGCTGCCTTGAGGCTCAAAAAAGGCAGTGGGTTCTCAGCAGGCAGCAACAGGCACAGATTACTGAAGAGGACCACAAAGACAGCAGTGGGCACCATCCAGGATCGGTCCCCAGCCAAGAAATCCACAGGGCTGCCATGGACAGGGACAGATAGAAGGAAGGCACTCAGTCCCTTAGCCTTGCCCCTCCACACTATGCTCCCTAAACTGTGAAGTAGTCAGTCTACCATGCAAAGGGAAGAACGGAGGTCTCTCTTCACTGTTCATTCACTCACTATCAACATGTTTGTGAAGGGCCTCTCACCCATCCTCAGTTGGGCACCGAGGCAAAGGGCGGGTGGGAACAAGTTCTTGGTGCTCCACCCGCCAGGGGAGCTCCAGGAAACAGCCGCCTCCATGGGAGTAGATTTGTCTGTCTGGGCTGGCAGGCCTTCAGAGAACACAGCGAGTCATAACATCCTTGTGCAACGACCGCCTCCTTGGGCTGGGTGTGGACCAGGGCAGAGGGCAGACAGCGGGCACGGCAGTCTCAGGCTTGTGGTCTCTGCTTCTCTACTCTAGTTTGTCCTGGTTTTCTGGGAGCCCCATCCTCTTTCCTTGTACTCCCCAGCAAGGCGTGCTTCTCCCTGCCCTGACATCTCAGCCTGTTCCCACAGAAGCCCCCAGTTCCCACAGGACTTGCACCTGCTATCTTTCCTAACTTTCGCTGTCCCTTTCTTCAGCCCAGTCCTGTGTCGTCAGAATGTCCCCTGCCTCACTCTCTGAAGTGAGTTACACAGCCAAAGGAAAAGGGAAAAAGAAAGTGGCAGCCATGGGGGCTGAAGGGCAGTCACTCACAGATCGTGATCCCAGGATGTTCTCAAGGGAAGAGACTGAGATGACATCAGGGGGTGATGGCCACTCTAGGCCACTCTAAGTCAGAGGGCTTCCTACCAGGACCTTCCATTCCCTGAAATTCCTTACCCTATCTCCTGAACACTCAAGCAGGTGAAGCAGGTGAGTGGAGCAGCCTCTCCACCTCCTTCTGTTATACCCTCCTGCCTAAGCCAAGAACTCTGGGAGGGGAGGGCTCCAGACTGAGAGAGACAGGAGTGTCTCTGTAGTCAGAGCTGGCTTTAAAGCACTTAAGAAGTTACCCACCCTCCCAGAGGAACCTTGTCAGCTGGGCATCAAGTGGGGCTTCCCAGAGCCTAGCACCAACCTGGGAAGTCCGGGCCCGCGATGACCACACCGTGGCCAAAGCCTGCGGCGCCTCACCAGCAAGGTCAGTAACAGCAGAGCCAGGAGCTGGAAGAAGAGAGGAGAGAGGGCTTGGGTGTCAGGCTTCCCTGAGGTCTGAGTTCCAAGACTTGTCCCTGTAGGTCTGAAAAGGCTCCTCACCCACCCAACACATGCTCAGGTGACATCTTGGGGACTGGCTAAAAGATGACAGAGTCTGTAAGAGACTAGACTTGGTCAGTATGTCTGGTTTGGGGGGCACTAGGTCCTCAGCTCCGTCCCAAATAAGAACACAAATCTTTCTGCCTTGACTGGCAGCAGGTGGTGAGGCAGGCTGGACTTACTGACAGTGAGGCCAGGCAGGCATGGTGCAGGGCAGGTGGTACGCTGGGCTGGCAGGGTGGCTTCACCCTACGGAAAAAAATGAACCATAGGTTTAGCTGGATCTAGGGTCCGAGGAGGTCTCACCAGCATCTCCCTTCCTCTACCCCGACCCCAGGCTGCCTAGTTCTGCTCTTCAGGGTCAGTCTGGATCCCTATGCCCCTGTATCTGCTGGTCCTGTGCCATGCTATAGGGCTAGAGACAAGAGACTCCTGAGAAACACATAGTAGTGAAGCTTGGTCTGAATATCTATTCTTGGTCACCCCAATAGTTCCTGTCCTCCAAGGTCGTCATCATCCATTAACCTTTAGGGGATTCCTGACTGCTCCCAGACTCACAGACCTACAGAGGTTGAGCCTATGACCTGAATCAAATAGTCTAGCCTTTAGCCCTGTCTGATTTGCTTCTGCTGCCTGAAGGATCTAGAACCGGAAGGGTCCTTTCTCTTTCCCCATTCCATCTCATTAAAGGCTTTGGGTGCAGCAAAAACAGATTGTATTATTGCACAAGGACACGACTCCGAAATCCACGCTCTGTGCCTGCTGAGCTGAACACACTAAATGAAGGGTCCCTTTTCCTAATCACCACAGAGGCTCCCTGGGCACTGGCAGAGATCCTGCCCTGAAGCACAGCAAGAAACCCATGGAAATAAAAGGCTCAAGGAGGACCGTCCATGGCTGAGTCATGTGGCAGAGAAAGCTTCCACTAAAGACGGGTAAGCAGGCAGGCTGGGTGCCAGGGCTAGGATAGTTTTCTAGAATGCCCAGCTTGCATCTGAGAGCCAGAGGGAGGTTTCCAATGTTAGAGAGACCTGGGAAGATGGGGGTGTGGCATGTGTGGGATGGGGACGTGGGGGAGAAGAGTGAGGAGTTGGGAAGGGGGAGGGGCAGGGGATGGAACTGAAAGGTATCTGCTATGGCTTGGTTTTGTTGGTCAGGAGGCTAGGCCACCCTCTTAGGCACCTGCCTGCTGAGTAGCAAAGAAAGCAAACAGGTGTGCTGAGCCCTGGGACCATCTGCTGGTTGGCCTCCCCCCTCCACCTGGTTTTTTCCTGGGGACTTCTTGAGATCATCATTGAGGTGGAGGGGTCACAAGGGTCTTTAATGTGCCATCTCTAGCCCCAGCAAAGCCACTCCTGTAAGCAACATGCCTGTCATGCAAGGGCACAGGGGATGGATAGCCACTGCCTGAGCCTGGGTCTTGTTGTTTGTTTTGTTTTTTGTTTTCCAAGGCAGGATAGTTTTGGAACCTATCCTGTAATTCATTCTGTAGACCAGGCTGGCCTCGAACTCACAGAATCCTGAGTGCTGGGATTAGAGGCATGCACCACCACCACCTGGCATGAGCTTGAGTCTTGTAGCCTCTCACTCCCAAGTGCAATATGATCAGCCTTGGAGCCTCGGGAGCACCGCTCAATTCCCTAAGCCCTTCTCCATGTCTAGTCCTGCTCAGTCCTGGACTTCTAGCCTTGCCAGGACAGGGATACAGTACTCTGTTCCTCGAGCAACTTGGTCACTTTCTCATGAGCCCACATCAAACTAAAAGCCACCTCAACCCTGGAAACCTTACTTAAAACCCTATCTGGAGAAACTCTGGTCCTTATTGAACGTAACGTTCCTGACGCCTTAGTTTAGTTGTTCACTTAGGATGCGTGGGGACTCAGGCTTTGTGTGATTGATCCGACAGGATAACACAGATATTATCATGGGGAGGGCAAGGAACTACCTCTCTGGTACTGAAGAGTATAGAAGGGAAAAAAAGTTCTACCAGGCTTCTGAGAAGATGGCTGAGAGGCTCCAAACTGGATCACAGCCATAAAAAAGTAACCTTTACAGAGCGTTGGGACTTGAGCTGGACAGAGGTTGGCATCCCCTCAGGAAAAGAAGGGAAGAGCCAACCCTGGGGTGCAGAAAGAGCCTGAGTAGGGAGAGAAGACACTGGCACTAGACAATCCTCTCAGCTTGTTGGCCCAGAGGGAGGCCAGGGCAAGGTTAAAGCCGGTGTGGGAGGCACTGGGAATCCCGCTTGTGCAAGGCAGAGGTCTCAAGCCTAGAAGTCTGTGACTGAGTCCATCCTGACCCTGGGACCCCACCCTAGCTCCATCCTATGGTGCAGGGCACACTAAGGTACAGAGAGTCTGCATCCTGGAGCTTTGAAGTAGCACACCCCTGGGGTGTCTGACTCACATAGGCAGAGGTGAACCCAAGTTCATCTCCTAGGGAATCCCCTGTATTCTCAGCTTTCAGTTCTCATCTTTGGTGGTGGGGGTAGGGGTGGGGGAGAGGTAGAGTTGTGTGTAGACTTGCTATGTTTTGTTTTCTGAATAAGAAGGTTGTAATAATCTCCTTCACTCTACAGACCCACCTCTCCGCAGACCCAGAACTAGTTGCAGGCACCTGGCTTCCAGCCCATGCCCAGCCTGGTCCCTGACACTCACAAGGACACAGTTTCTGATTGGGACCTCACCCCAAGTTTGGAGCTTGGTGTCCTTGGAGAGCCTAGGCCCCTCCTCTAGCCCATGCCTATGTGGCAGAGTTGGGGAGACTGGGAGAGAGGGGGTCACGAGGGCCTTGCTGACCACAGACTTCTGTAGGTGGCCAGAACCCTAAGTCCTCTGAACAACAGCACCTTCCCTCTGGCCTGGGAGGGGCCTCAGTCCCTGCTGGGTGACCCCAACCAAGCCATGCCGCAGCCATAGCCTCTGGGGAAACACTTGAGCATTTTTCCTTCTCCAGTTTCAAATTTTAATGGGGAACAGATGTACACACATCTGGCTTAGTACCTCCTCTCCACCCCATCCCACTCCACCCCCACCTCTCTGCCTCACCTTTCCAGTTCTTCAAAAACCCTCAGATGGAGCAGGGGCCAGGAACAATGCCGGGAGAGCTGAGCTCAGAGTGCCATGGAGGCAAAGGGTCTTAGGGGAGAGGAGTGCCATGCCACAGAAAACCTCAGTGCCCAGACTAAGCAGATAAGAAGGGTCAAGGCCAAGAACTCTCAGGACACCCGTGGGATGAGGGTGAGTTGGACTGCGTGTGTACCTTCCCTGGGCTAGCCTAAGCACTTGCTGCTAAAACCAGACCTCCTCTCCTTCCGTACCTTACTAAACCCGACTCAGCGTGGACCAGAGATGAGTCAAAGGTTGCCTCAGTGACTCCCCAGGCTTTCCTTCTAGGGTTTCTGACTCTCCCATGCTTGTAAAGCCCCAGGTACAAACCATATACCAGTCACCACAGAGGCCTGGGACAGTCACACCGCTACCATCTTGGCTGGCTACAGGCCAGATGGCCTCAAGCCCTTCTTAAAAACTCAAGAACAGTTGTTCTCAGGTATTAGAGACAGCCTGAAGCTGTGACCTGCCTGGTGTCACGCCGCAGATAAATGGAAGAGCCACTCTTAAAACACTAGTCCAGGGTCTCTCTGCCTCCATCTTGGTAACCTCTATACCATGCCCGGTTCTGATGGCTGACTGAGCCAAATGCTACACTTACCCCTCTGGCTGCCCCTCCTCAGGCCCTAGAGGCTCCTCGATGTACCAGCTGCTGTAGTCGTCAGTCATCCCGGAGGAGGTCTGGTTCCCATCCTCTCCTGTGTGGGACGCCATGCTCCAGCCCTTCTTTCTTGAATCCAGAAAAGGGAGCAACAGAAAAGAAAAAGGGGAGCATACAAATGTGAAAAGAGGCTTAAAAGAAAAAAAAAGAAAGAAAGAAAACCAGAAACAAAGGAGCATTTCTTCTTAATCCCAAAGGTTACTTTCTTGCTTTTAGCTCTCTGGGAAAAGCCATCTGGGACTTCAGGTCAGGGAAGGGCTGGTGGGGTGGGGGTGGAGGGGAGTGGGGGAGCATTCAGAAGTCTCCTCTTGTCTTTTCCTACCCTTTTGCTTGGTCTGACAGTCCTTTCCTGCACCCCTGGAGTTCCAGGCTCTTGCTGGAGCACCTAGTGGGCCAACTGACCTGCTACCAGCTGGTCTACTTTCAAAGATTTCCCTAGTGCAAACTGCCCGCACAGACCCCTTCCTTCCCCGCCCCAAGCCCACCCAGATGGACCCACAGACAGAGTAGAAAGGGGGGACCAAGGAGGAAGGAGCTGCAGAGATGAAAGGGTGGGCGGGCTGTGGCCGGCACCACTTGGTCTGTCCCACAGCTGGGCTCCCCACCCCTCCTGCTCTGGGGTCCAGCCCAAGCCCTCCCCCCTTTGCCAAACTCCCTTGAGACCATCCCCCAGTGTCCGCTTGCCCCTGGTCAGCCCCTTTACCTTTATAGCCTCAGTGCTGGGAACACACCACGATTCTTGATGAGTCCCCTCCCTGCCCCCACCGATGGATGTGCAAGTCTACCTACCTCCAGCACCTGCCCCCAGCGAGCTCTCCCCGCTAGGCACAGCCCCTCTGCAGAGCCCAGTATCGTGGCATCTTAGGACAACACCCTACTGAGGCTGGCCACAGAGGCAGGGAGGAACCTATCCACATGGTCTCCTGAGTATATAAGAGGGAGAACACACGTGTTACACTAGTCAAACCTTTTTGTTCTTACGACTTGATTTCACAAGAAGATAACTCACCCCACAGGCGGAAATGAGTCCTTCAAAACTCAAACCAGACCTGCGAGAAGATTCGTCTGCCTGCTGCTGTGTTTGTTCCAGCCCCGGTGAAGGGGTGAGAGTTTCCTATCCTCCCAGAGGAGCTGGACCCCTGGCTGCCCCCTCCCTTCCCTGGCCCAGTCTGTGGGGAGGAGCAAGAGGCAGACAAAGCAAAGAGCTGTTCTCAGCTGGGACCCAACACTTTGCGGCTTCTAGCCCTTCAGTGCGCCACAATTCTCCCAGCACTGATGCTAAAAGACTTTGGGCCATGACCTTGTCCAGATGAGCTTTAAAAGCATTTTTATTACATTTATCTAACGGGTGAGTGTGTAGTTTTTTTTTGGGGGGGGGGGCAGCACGTGCCATGGCAGGGAATGACATATAGGAATTGACTTTCTCCATCGCGTGGGACAGAGCACAGGTCACTGGGTCCTGGTGGCAAACATCTTTTCCCACAGAGATATCTGATGCCCTCCCCCCTTTAAAAAACATTTATTTATTTATTTATTCTTTCAACAGAAACCTACTGACCACCTACTGTGTGCCAGGACTGTTCTGGACGTTGAGACTATTAGGGAACACAGTTCAGGAACCTATCCTACCAACATACATTAAATAACCCCCAGAGCCTGAAGATTGCCAGGAGAATCCAAAGGGTGTCCTGATCAGTCCCACAAGGACTGTTTTTGGCAAAAGAGCAGTGGGAGTGAGGAGGATTCCTGAGGAAAATCGTCTTTGGGTAGAACTCTGCAGGATACCAGCTGGCCAGAGGCTCAGACAGAGCTACAGAGGGAAGCTCCAAGACAAATGCTCAGAGCGAGAGGAATTCCCCATAGAGGGGAGCTCCTGGCAAACGCTCAGAGTGCACAGGTCTCAGTCTCACCAACTCACCTCCCACTGCTAGCCAGACCCATTAAGCCGGATGGGGCCCTGAGCCCTATGAGCCATCTCTGCCTCCTTCCCAAAGGACCTGTCTTCCAGGAAGATGACTCTGACTTCCCCTCTGATTCCACAGAAGAATTGCTAAGACAGAGTTTTCTCAGACACAGCACAGGAGTCAACACCAGGCCCATCTAGTCTCAGGGTTCAGGCAAACCAGCCCCTAGACATGCTGTTGGCTCTCTGGAGACAGGGCCCTGCTTCTCTGTCCCTGACTCTCTTTACCTTAGGACTTAACCTGGCTTCGAGATCACAGAGACTTCAGAAACAGTCTGGCAGAAAGGTTCCTTGTTTCAGTGGCTCTTCTTCAATCATGAGCCTATATCATAAGGTTGCGATGTCCCGAGCTTGCTGGAGCCCTTCACCTCTCAAGGTTAACAGACACTCAACATGGAGTAATCAGCCCCTACTGATTTTAACCCTGCCTCCTGTGGTACCTGTGACAAAGAGTTCAGTCCTAGACAGTAGCCAGCTGCCTGAACAGGACAGACACTCCTGGTTGAAAACCTCTGCCCGTCAACCTTGTCCTGTCTTAGAGGGATTCTCTGCTACCTCCCAAGCCTTGTTAATTCATTCATTCCAAATATCTTGTGTGGCAGTCATGTCTCCACCTGCTGATGGCACAGGGTCATCCCATGAGACTTAGCATAAAGGGAGGTAGAAAGGGACAGCTCACTGTGAGCCATCGGAGCTGAGGGGGAGATACAGTAGGAGAAGAGGCGGGTAGTGTGGAACCAGCACTTTTAGGAAGACTGGTGTGCAAAGGCCTCACTGGGCAGGAGCCTAGACGTGAGGGGAGGGAGGGAGGAACCCTATCAGGCTGCCTGAAGAAGCCTCTGTTCACTCAAGAGTGAAGTCATATAGATAGCTCCTTGCCAAGGTCAGACATGGCCGCTACCCCACCTCCCTGTACCAAATCTGCTCCCCTAGAAGAGATTCCTATAAATGCTGCCCCAGATCCAAAGATACCACCTCCCTATTCTCTAGGGAGATGTAGCAGCCACCTTGATGGCAGCCCTACCTCCCCGCCAGGGATAGGAAGGTATGACATTTGTTTTTCTCTGTTTGCATGGACCCAGAAGCAGCCTTGGGTCTAGTGCCTGGGGCAGGGCAGCACTGGCAGGGGAAGCAAGACAGGTTCCCACATGGCAGTGGATAGGAACCTTTAGGAAGAGGCAGGCTCCCTGTGCCCGAGTGTTGGCTCTGCCCCTGCAGCCTTGAGTGACTCTCAGCTCTGCCTCCATGGCATCCAGCCTACAGATTCTTCTATTGTGGCTTCTCCCCCAAGACTGTCTTCAGTGACTTCAGGCCCTGAGAATGCGGAGGCACCGCACCAGACCTTGTTGTAGCAAGCATATCAAAGCATATCAAAGCCACAGAGCCTGGCTATGGCTATGCAGGTCTCCCCCCAACCCATGACTTCTACCTACCCTCTGGTTCCCCATCCACTCTGGTGGGACCAGGGGAAAGATCCATGAGTAATGGGTAATCATGTTCCAGCAGCTGAAGACGAACCTAATTCTTAATCCCAAGTTTTTTCCTCAGACTGAAACAAGAACAGCATGATCCTCCTACCCACAAACTAAAGGACTAGCTCTGAGAGGATGGGGATAAATCGCCTAGCCATATGGGCAAGCCGGTAAGGAGAAAGGTTGGGGTCAGGAATGCTAAGACGTGCCCTTGAAGGATTTCTGTAAAGTCCTGGGCAGCAGGCCCAGGCTGCCCCTAGGAGCTGGCTCCATAGAGGCCCAGGTACCCAGAACAGCAGGTGGGTTCTGCCCTCAAGACGGAGTGCTGCAGAGAAGAGGCAACTGCCAGAAAGAACAGTAGAGACCCGAGGAAAGTGAAGGGCAAGGGAGGAAAAACGGTCTTGGGGACTTCCTGGCAGGGATCCTGAGGTTAGAAAGGTCTAGGCAGGGCCACAAGAAACGATGTGTCTTAGGAAGTTGAGAGAGGGAATACAAGAAGCCAAGAGAACACAGAGCAAGGGAGGGTAGGGCTGCCTCCCACTCTAGCCTGTGTGGGCTCTGGTGATTGAGGTGAGGCTGGTCTTGGCTGACCAAAATGCCAAGGCCTCCTCAGGCTAAGGCCATTGGCTATCTAGGCTCGATAGGGAGAAACCTTGTCCCTTGGAATGGAGCTGGTCCTTAAAAGCTTTGGAATAGGGCTTCCTTCCTCTCGGTGTTTTTGTTCAAGTTGATTAAACCTGAGGAATGTTTGTGTTCCGGAATAGAGGCCCACGTGTGTGCCGGTGGTTATCAAAATCTTCAAAGGGCAAAGTGCTAAGCTCAGAAGAAGTCAATAGCAACCTGCCAGGAATGAGAGGAGCAAGCACCCCCAGAACCTTAGAAGGCCTCTCAGCAGTACCCCAACATGTTAGTAACTCCAAGAGAACCCCAGAACATCAGTGCTTCCCCTGAGGCCCCTCAGAACTTCACAAGCATACACACCCACTCAAAAACCCCAGGATTTCAGCCTGGGGAGAGGAAAAAAGAAGGCTCAAATCCCCGGGAGCAGCAGCCAGAGCCCACAGATCCCCATCTCTCTCTACCCTCCTACCCCAACCTTGGACTCTAAGTCCAGCAGCACACCCCAAATCACACAGCATCAAAAACTTAGCTATACCCCAACCCCAGAAAGATCCAGAGCCCATTGGGTGCTTTAGTCCACTGTGGGGCTGGCTGGCAGTTCAGAGGTCATGCAGGCAAACAGAAAGGCAGCCTCAGTTCCAAGAAGGCAGACAGTTGGGAGTCTGCTTACCAGCATAACACACACACACTCATCATCATCATCATCATCATCATCATCATCATCATCATCAAACAACCCCAGCACACACAGGAGCCAAACTATCTTGATGCCACACAGTGAACAGGGAAACAGGTCTGTTGGCTGTTCAGCTTGAGAGAAGTTAGCGTGGGTGTTCTTTATCTCTTTCTTCCTCTGCCAAACAGGAGTGTCAGAGCATCATGGGATGCCTCGCTGGAATTCTAAGCCTCCTCACCTATACCACCATGTGCTGAGTCGGGGTAAGGTGAAGCAGAAGAGGGTAGCTGGCTGTTCCAGGGGAGTGGCGCGTTGTTCCCCTCCCAGAGGACCAGGGGAGCTCAACTTCCGCACAGGGCAGAGGCCACTTTTTTACTCTCATGGAATAAGGAGTCTACCTTCCAATAAGCGGAAGGCAGGTGGCTTCTAGATGCTACTCAGGCTACTCCACCTTCAGATGTGGAGTGATACAAAGGCCATGAAGACTGCACAGCTGTAAGGTCTGGAGTATCCTTCCCCATTATGTCCTCCCTGGGTGGCACTGCCATGATACAGCCTTGAGAAGCAGGCTTGAACTTCAAGCTGACTACTGACTGCTGGCAGATCTGCTGACCACAAGACAGGGCTTTCCCACCATCTCTTGTCCCAGAACTTGGATCCTGCTCTGACGTGACTTTTGCAACATTCTCGTATTTTCCTTAAAGCTCCCACTCACTTCCCAGTCCCCTGCCATGTCCATGGTTGCAATCTGGTCCCTCAGAATGGTTCTCCCTTGGCTCCTGCCCCTTCCAGCCTTCAAGGCCTGGTTTCCACTTCACCTGGAGCGCTCCCTTGACGTCCCCTTCCGGCTCCTTCCACTCCTGATTGATCTGGGCAACCGCAGAGTGCTCCTGACCAACTAGAGCCTTCTTCTCTGAGGCCCAGCCCTGCTAGAGCTGAGGTCCTGCAGACCGGCTGGTGGCAAGGCCACAGCAGTTGTCCTGAGCAGGTCCCCACACCTGCTTTAAGTGGCACTGCTTGATCTCCCAGAAGCCCCCTCCCAATCCCAGTCCTGTCCCTCCTCCTGCCTATCCCCTCCCAGACCTTCTTCCTGCAGTGCTGGGATGAGAGGGGTCTGCCAACCCTTCCCCCCACCTTCTGTCTAGCTCAGCTCTGTGCCCCTGAGCTGCTGGGGCCCCACACAAGGCAGCAGCATGTCTCCTGTAGTGGAGTTTCTCCGCCCCTAACCCATTTGCCCGAAACTTGATCCCCTTGGCCCTCAGAATCACCCCACTGGAGAACCCCGGGCTTTGATGGCTGAGTTTCCCCAGCTGTTGCCATGGGTAGCTCAGAGACCACAACCCCCCATTTGTCATCATCCATCACTCCCAGGGGGCATCGCCTGATGAATTGTATTGAGCCCAGCCACCAGCTCAGCTTTTAATAACTGATCAGCACCCTGCTGCTGCCCAGCTGGGCTGAGGGCCCTGACCACAGGGTAGAGAGGAAGCTGGAATTTCTGGTATGAGCCATTCTAGGAGGAAGCCAAAGAGCCCCCTCGGAGACCCTCCTCTTCCAGGCTTCACAAAGAGGCTGTGAGGCTCTGGGTCCCATTCATCAGTGTAGCACATTTCTGTACACCCCTGAGGCAACGGGAACATCACCAGATCCCTAGCACCCCCACACTGCTCACCACACCCCCCTTCATCCTCCTTGAAGGGATGTCCTTCAGGGAGGCAGCTGCACAGGGGAGGAGGACGCTCAAAAGATGCTGCACCCTTTGCTGTGACAGGCAAAGCAAGGAAAGAGTGGGCAAGAGCTAGGACGAGAAAGGAGTCTGGCTTCTCAGGAGGAAGACCTAGAGAGGGTAGTTTCCTTTCTGGAAGAGAAAGTTGCTGAGGTCAATCAGGGTGGGCAGCCTGAGGGCCATAAACTTTCCATAGCCTGGAGAAGAGAGTAGGATTGTAGAAAGTGCCCCCCTCCCCGCCCCCCTCCACACCCCCCTCCCAGGTGTCCACAGAAGGGGAGAGGTGGAGAGGGACTCCAAACAGCCCAAGGCTGTTGCTGGGAAGCTATCAGCCTGCTGGGTGCTGTTGGTCCCCATGAGAACTGTTAGTAGGTAGGCAGGATTAAACCATATGCCAAAAGAATCGCCCTTGCCTGCCCTACTTTAAAGCGCTGTGAAGCCACTTTCATGGACAGGCAGAGCAGCCCAAGGCTGTTGACAATAGGAAAAAATGATGAGCAATAAGCTCTGTATGCATCAAAAAGCTTTGGTAGTCTCCAGTGATGAACTCTTCACTGTGCTGAAGGAGGCACTTCCCAGTACAGCAGATTCCAAGACACCTTGCCCAGTGGCAGTGACCATCCTGTCGGTGGCAAAGCAATACAGAAATAGCCACCCTGTTTTATGCTTTGGGCAAGAAAATGCATGTGTGTTTGGGTGAGGGCATAAACAGTGAACCTGACAGGCACACAGCAACCGGTTCAGAATGGCCACACTTGTCATGACAGGCACACAGCAGCCGGTTCAGAATGGCCACACTGTTGTCATGACAGGCACACAGCAACCGGTTCAGAATGGCCACACTGTTGTCATGACAGGCACACAGCAACCGGTTCAGAATGGCCACACTGTTGTCATGACAGGCACACAGCAACCGGTTCAGAATGGCCACACTGTTGTCATGACAGGCACACAGCAACCGGTTCAGAATGGCCACACTGTTGTCATGCGCCACAGGCAGCCTTCTGCAGGTTCTTGATCTCCTAGATAAAGGAATTTAAAAAAAAAGATACAGAAGAAACCTTGAGGACTATTAGAGTCAAAGAGAGTCCCCTGACCAATAGGACCTGACAGCCCAATTTTAGCAACTGGGTGGCGGGGGGGGGGGGGGGGGGTGAAGAGACAATGGATTCTGAATTTAGGGATTTAGGGATCTGAAAGACAGAAGGTTTAGCAATGAGTTTGTGACCTGCATAGAGGGGTGTAGCTGAGGTGTAGGAGGACAGGTCTCACTAAGGGGACAGTTACGCCCCCATTTACTTCTCCTTTACCTTTTGGCTTATGCAAGTCTCTTTGAGGTTGCATGTAGGGTTTTCCTCTTTAACCCAGGAGAGACAACAAACAAAGGCATCTCCAGGCTAGTCCTGACAGGGAGCCACTGACTGTCTTCTACTGACTACCCAGTAAGTCATTTGTAAAGAGAGCTACAAGTCATCAGACATGCCAGGTCAGGTGCCAGAGGATGTCCACATATTGATGTCACGTGTCCTAAATGGTACCTGGGAAGCAGATGGCTGTAGAGGTCCATTTCTTGTTTCCTCTTTCTGTCTGGTTCATTCTCAGCACACGGGTGGGCAAGGGGCAAAACCTGACAGAAGGGGTTTTACTGGTTGGGAATGAATGCTTCAGACTTTCATCATACCTGTAACTTTTTACAAGGAAAAGGAAACTGTGAGGATGTGCTGAAACCTGGTGTGGGGAAGAAGCTGGAAGGCAGCCTGGAGCAACACTGAGCAGACTCCACTTTCATCCAGTGGTTCATCCCCCAGGCTCCCTTGCAGCCAGATGCTCCCCTAAGAGTGAGCATTCATCAGAGAAATGGAAAAAGTATTGGGTATCATGCTTAGGATATTCTTTTAAAAGAGGGGTATTTTCTTTACTTCTTCCTCTCCAGAAGGCTAAAATGGGGTCTGGAAGGCTAGATCTCAAGAAGCCTTCTGAGACTAAGGCAGAGGTCAGAGTTAAGCAGAACAGATCAATAAGTTAGCTGCAAAGATGGAGCCTGAGCTGAGGCTAGACCATAAGGTGAATAGTCTATCCTTTGATTTCATGGTCTATCACAGCCAAAAGAGAGTTAACTACAGAGATCTTGCCAAGTGGCAGGGTCAATAACTGAGGAAAAAACTAGGTCAGAAATCCCTACCCAATATTTGCCCCACCTCCATTCCGCTCACAGAACCCTGCTCTAGCCTGAGTCTCCCTTCCTGTAGCAGGGACTTGCTGCACTCTGAAATTAGGAGACCCACTCTGGGATAAGGGAAGACCCCTTCAGTTCACTAATCCAAGTGGAGAGCCTGGGCCGTCGTTCCCAGCACCTTGTCTGCATACTGTCCATTGCATGTCTGTCTGTCCATCTCCAGGAGTAACCTTGCTTTCCATCTCGTTATCCTGCCTGGCTGTCTGTCCCTGTCCATCACTCCCTCCTTCCTGGACATTAGCACTGTCTCCATCTTTCGTCTCTCCTCCTTTACTTCTTTCTTCCGTCTGTAAGAAATGCCAAATATCTTCTATCAAATATTGCAAAACCTGTACTGATGACTAAAAATTCAGATCTTTTTATATTCCTCACCTTATAAGACTTTTATGCAAATGTTTTAATCCCCATACACGCTATCCGGTAAAACCCTGGTTTACACAAGGCCCCGTGGCAGTGTTCCAGGAATTTGATGGCCTGGAGCAGTGATTTCTCTCCCATTCCATCATTTCTAGGGTGCCAATTCTTTCCAGACTCGCCAATCAAATTAAGTCTGTGAGTTCAGACCCCAGCCAACGGGGAAGAAACACAGTCATCACTTGATTAAAAGAAAAACCAAATGCACTTCCGGTCTCAGTGTGTTTGCTCTTCTGAGCTCACCCTCTTGATCAAAAGGCGATATCACTTTGTGCAGATATTTCAGTTGGAGTGGTGGTCTCCTTCTTTGTCCCAAAACTTACTTCTAAGCCCTCCCTTCCTTACTTTAGCTATAGTAATTGGTTGCTCAGGCTGGCCTTGAACTTGTAGTAATCCTCCTGACTCTGCCCGCTGAGTGCTAGGATTACAGGTATGAGCCATTATGCCTGGTTTAGAATATGCTCTTATCTTTCCTTTTTTTCTGTTTTATATGTATATGTATGTGTGCATCTCTCTGTGTGTACCACTATGTGTGTATACATGTGTGTACCTCTCTATGTGTATATCTCTATCGGTGTGTGTATACCTCTCTCTCTCTCTCTCTTTCTGTACCTCTGTGTATGTGCATATGTGTGTGTACCTCTCTCTTTCTCTGTGTGTGTGTACTTCTATGTGTGTGCATATGTGTGCATACCTCTCTCTCTGTCTCTTTGTCTCTGTATGTGCATGTGTGTGTTCATGCGTGTATAGATATATGCAACTTCAGGTTTCATCCTCAGGATGCTGCCTACCTCCTTTGTCTATTAATGGCCTGAAGTTCACCAGTTAACTAGGTTTGCAGGGATTTTCTCGTCTCCGTCTCCCCAGTTCTGGGATTGTAAATGCATGCCACAATACCCAGAATTTTTATGTGGATTCTAAGGATCAAATTCCAGTCCTCCCACTTGCAAGGCAAGCACTTTACCAAGCCCCAGCCCATCATGCCTCTCCTGTTGGTATGCCTCATTCTGTGTCTAACTCTATGACACACACACACACCGTTCCTTCTTCCCTCCCTGTGAAATTTGCTTTCTCCTCCCAAAGGTTTAAGATAGGATCTCTCTTAGCCCCCACCTGCTTCCATCTGGCCTCTGACCAGGCCAGCTCCCCTGTTACCCATCCCAGTTCCTGTTCAGTTTGTTCTGCTGCTTACCTGCTCTGTCTGTCAGGAGTTCCTGGAGGCCCAGAGTCTACAAGCCTCCAGTCTACAGTTATGACCAGCTAGCTACCACTGGGTCCCGGGAGCCTGCGGGGCCACCCAGTAGTCAGCAGTCAGACTCCCAAAGGCCAGTGCTGCTGACTCTGCCAGTGAGACTGCCCTCCCCCACCTGCAACCCCAGGAACTTTAGCCCTCAGAGGCAAAGCTGATGAAGAGGTTTGCAGGGGGCAAACCCCAGAACCTCCCTTGCAGCCTCTGCACACTCCCACAGCTCCTACGCTGCCAAGGCCAGGGCCGGAAGATTGCAGGAGTGACTAGGGCACCCCTGGCTCGCTCAGTGTTGAGTGTGGGGCCTCAGAGACCTGATGGGGTCTGAGTGGGACAGGCTTACAAAGTACTACACAGGAGAGAGTTTCCAGCGAGCCAGGCATTCCATGAAGGTAAGGGACCATGCTCCTATAATAACTATGTTTCTGTCACTTATCAACTGAGTAATCATAAGTTCAAACCCTCCTGGCCTGGCCCTGAGTCTCTCAGTCTGTGATGTAGAGACAGACTGGTTGCCATGTTCGCTTTGCCATCTTGTCACCTTATGAGCCTGTGACACTCAGACCTGAAGAGAACAGGATGGGCTTGAGAAGGAGGGAGGTTTTGGAGGAGCTGGGAGAATGCAGGATGCAGCCCTATGGGGGTTTGAGGTGATCTATGGATCCCACAGACTGGGTATCAGGAAATCCGAGTCTACCCACCCCACCCACCTGTTCTCTCTGGCCTGTTTCCTCTGCTGGAAGGCGATGTGTGTCTCAGCCACAGGTCCCAGAGGCTTCCAGGGGACTCTCAAACGTCCCTGCTTTTGGTGAGAACTCGGCTCTATGCTGAGGCCAGAAGTGGGTGGGTGGAAAGGGAGTGGGAGGTAGGTGCCTAGCGATGGGGGCCTAAGAGCCCTCAGGAGTCCTGGGGATACTGGCAGGCAGGCTGAAAAGAGTCATTGTGGGAAACAGGAAGAGGCGCTCTGGGTGGCTAATTACAGGCCCAGGCCCTTCAGACCCCAGCAGCCTCTAAGTGGCCATTCTTTTGCAGAAGAAAGGGGAGTCCAGGGCCCCATTAAGGCTTTCATGGTGGGACTGCAGAAGGTGTCTTGGCAGTCAGCCTTCGATTACTGGTTCCCTACACCTTCCTGCACACTCACAGGGTACAGGCCCTGCCACCCAGCACAATCTCCCCTAAGGTTTGAACCTTTTGAAAACCATTAAAGATGGAAGTCCAGACCCGTCTTTCTGTCCACGGTTGGACTCAGTTTCCCCAAGTGTAAAATGTGGATGCCGTCTAGTCCTGACATAGTAAGATGCTACGACCATCTCTGAAGATCAGAGGCCAGAATTCTGAAAACTTGAAGCATCAGGAAGTCTTGCCTCCATCCTGCTGCGTAGTACATAGTCAGGGCTTTCTGTCCTTCTGGGCACACCAGGCTCCTCAAGGTGAGTAAAACTCCTTCACCTCTCACAGATGGAAACCAGATGAAATAGCCACAAACAGAAGTTGAGTTGTGTTTAATTTCTCGCTATCATATTTAATGTGCATGAGTGTATTGCCTGCATGTACGTCTGCGCATCAAGAGTATGCAGAGCCCACAAAGGCCAGAAGAGGGTGCTGGATTTTTCTGGGACTGGAGTTATAGAGGATTGTGAGCCACCGTGTGGGTGCTGGGAATCAAGTCTGGGTCCTCTGGAAGGGCAGCTAGTGCTCTCAGCAGCTAAGCCATCTCTCCAGCCTGGCTAAGTTGTCTTTATCAATTAATCCACTCATTCATTCACTCCATGATGCCTTAATCGCCTCCTGGGTCCTTATTACTGACCTGGGCACACAAACCATTGCGTGTTCCTCAAAGAAACACCAATAGAGGATGGGTAGGTCATGGGTTACAACAGATCAGGAAAGGGTGCAGGGTAACCAAGGACAGCACCGCTGGAGGGGCTGAAGGGAAAGTTTCCTCAGGCTGCAGGAGGAGCAGTCTTGCTTCAGAAGGACCTGGGCAGTGTGGGCAGAAGAACAACACCAGCAAAGGCAGGGGAGGGGCAGTGCGCAGGTGCAGGATGGACCTGGCCTGGTGCAACCTGAATCTTCCCAGGATGCTCTCCTGCTCACGGGGAAGTGAGCTGGTCTGAAAGGACAGCGTTGTGAGGCCTCCTTCATAGGAGCACCTGGAGTGGGCCTGGCCAATGGGTGTTCAGACCCAGGAATAGAAGGCAAGGTTGCCAGGGAGCTGCTTTTTAATGGGAGACAGTTTCTGTTTTACCAGATAACGAGTTCTAGAATTTGATAACACAGCAAAGAGAACATACTCCTGAAATATACTTTTAAAAACATTATCTGTCTGTTTATATCTATCTAAGTAATTTTAAAAATCATTGATGTTTTGTTGTTGCTTTTTTTCTTTATGTAGCCCAGGCTGACCTCAAACGTGATATGTAGTTAAGAATGACCTTGAACTTCTAATCTTCCTGCCTCTACCTCCCCTCACCCCCGAAACAGGATTTCTCTGTGTAACAGCCCTGAAACTCACTCTGTAGACCAAGCTGACCTCGAACTCAGATTCACCTGCCTCTGCGTCCTGAGAGCTAGGATTAAAGGTGTGCACCTAGACCACCTGGATCCCTCTACCTCTTGTATTACACTCATCTTTATGTGATGCTGAACTCAAACCTAAGGCTTTGGTGTGTGCCAGGCAAGAATCCTAGTAACTGAGCTTACATCCCCAGATCTGTGACTTTTATTGTTATTTACTTTAAGAAATTTTATTTTGTCTGCTTGTCTGTCTATTTATTGTGTGTGTGAGTGAACGTTTGTTCCACAGAGCTCATGTGGAAGTCAGAGGACAGTTTTTTGGGAGTTGGTTCTCTTCTGCCACGTATGTCTCAGGGATCAAACTCATATTGTCATTTTGGCAGACAGTGCCTTTGCCCACTGAGCCATCCTGTCAACCGAGTTTCTGTTTGTTTGTTTGTTTGTTTGTTTCAAGTACATGTGTATCCCGTATGTACACACACACACACACACACACACACACACACACACACACACGAGTGAGCCTACCCTGGAGGCAGAGTGGGAAGGGGATACTTGGAAAGCGGCGGGATGCCAGACAGTGGAGGGTCCTAAATGCATGCTGAAGCCAACAAGCCACCCCAAAGGCTGTGTGAACAGATGGAGGGGGCAGCAGGGAGGATGGCAGTGCTGAAGGGACTGGGAGAACCGACTAGAAAGACACAATTGCGCACACAAGCCCTGTCTGCCGGAGCAGCGGGCCGGGTTGCAGTGTGCTGAGGTCACAGAGCCTTGGGGCAGGCAAGATGGCCTCTCATCTTTGACGACGCTGGGAGTGACTTCAAACATAGGAGGGAAGAGAGCTGTTTGTACCAAACCATTTCATTTTAGGACAGGCCTGGCAGAAACAAGTTCAGTCTGCAGTCCATAACTGGCCGCATGAGGATTCTCAGGCAGCCTCTGCCACCCACCATCTCCCCAAAACAGCTGTTCTGTGCCCTTTTCCCTGTGTGACTGACAGAGTTCCCAACTGTTAGAGCTACAGGATGGCTCACCTATCCCACTGCTGCCCGTCACACAGAAGGGGCACCAACATCCAGAGAGAAGGGATCTACTGAATGTCACCTACACGCTAGGTCACTGGAGCTCTCCCTTGGTGTCGCCTTGGGGACAGTTGTAAAGGAAGCCCACAGCTGCTGGGACCCTTAGCTGCACTTGCCTGCAGCCATCTTCAGAACAGTGTCTTTCCTTCAGGAAATGACCTCAGCTGACATGGCTAACTGCAGGTGAACCGCTGTGAATGTAAACCATGCTCATCATAAGCATGCTCTACAGACTCAAAACTGTCCTTCTGTAGCTTCAGGCGACTGAATTTCCCCAGGAGAGGCATCACATATGTAGCTAGACTGCACTTCTTGGGTCCAGACCTCAATTCCCACTGGCCATTTGATCTGGGACAAGTGTCTGGACATTCTTTCAGTCTCATATTCTCAATCTAGAAAACAGGAAATAGTTGTGTCACCTTATAGATCCACAAGAATGTCTAATGCCCAGAAACTGTTCAGTAGAAAGTATGGCTAATGGTAGTGATACTAATATTATTGGATAATGAGAATCCAACAATATTTGATAATTATATAATTATTCAGTATTAATCCAATAATAATATAATGACTATGGTGGTGATTATGGTTGTGTTGATAGTGATGGTTGTGGTGGTGGTGCTGATGGTGGTGGTGAGGATGGTTGTGGTGGTGATGGTGGTGGTGGTGATGGTTGTGGTGGTGGTGCTGATGGTGGTGGTGATGATAGTGGTAATAGTTGTGGTGATGATGGTGGTGGTGAAGGTAATGGTCATGGTGACAGTGGTAAGATAGTGGTGATGTCAGTAAACTTAGTTTTTATTGAGGACTGTCTAAGATCCTCTGGCTGCAATTAAACCCAGGACCAGGGAGAAGAGATCCCTGGCTGACTACCTTGGTGTGAAAGACCAAGTTCTCTCTGTAAAGTGAAGCCGTGTGTCTTAATTAAGTAAGCTGGCTGAAGAAACACATACTGATAGACACATTTCCCTGCCCTGGAGGCCTCTCCCAGTCCACTGAAATAGACACCCAAGAAATAGAAAGTTCTGACTACCGCGTGCCCCTCATGTTTTATAGACTGCATAGAAAATATCATCTTTTTGCATACTTAAGAACTTGAGGTTTTGTGTGTGTGCGTGTGCGCACACGCATGCAGGCGTACATTTGTACATAGACTGTGTATAGGTGTAAGAATGTATATGTTTATGAGCACACATGTACATACAGGCACACATGTAGAAGCCAGCCATAAACCTTGGGCATTATTCCTCAGGAACCTTTTACTTTTTTGAGCCAGGAGCTCACTGATTCTTCTAGAGTGACAGGCCGGCTCCAGGAATCTACCTAACTAGACCTTCCCAGCGCTGAGATGATAAACATGAGCCTCCATTCCCAGCTTACATGGGTTCTGGGAATCAAACCTAGGTTCTCATGCATGTACAGCAAGTAATTAACTGACTGAGCTAGCCCTGGTCGTTTGTCTCCATAATTCATGTTTATCTTTGTCTTCTCTACCTACTGCCTTCACTAGAAGACAGGTTTTGGGGGGAGGGGGTCAGGAATGTGTGTTTGGTTCGCTGCTATGTTCAAAATGCTGAAAATAGCACCTCACATACAGTAGGCTCTCAATAAATATTTGCTCAAAGATCAAACACTAAATAGGAAGAATGAATTGCTACTTTTGTTCCCCAGTTCAGACTCGGTTTCCTGGCTTGTTGCCTGGATCCTTCTCAAACAAACAGAGAAGGGTGAGGTGTGGCCCCAAATGCCCAATCTGTCTGCTCCACACTGGGATGGAACTGTGAGCAGGAGAGGACAGAGCTCGGCTTGGAGAAGCCATGGCCTTCAGAGGTTCTGATCGCCATCTGCCTGCATCGCTGCCGAGCCCAAGGCTAAAGGCAGAAGAGATGACACTGGACCTGGAGTTTGAGGTCTTGAGTGTGGTATTTAATGAGGAGGGCAGATATGCCCTGAGGATGTCAGCTGAGAATCCACTGCAGGCAGGCTCTGGGGCTGGAGTACAATTGCGAGTCAATGATGGGGACCCCGTCCCAGCCTGCTCTGCTGTCACTGAGGTCATTGAGCAGCAGGATCCTGAACAGAGCCTCACCTTCACCAGGAACAGATTTGTCTTTACTTTGCCCAAAGGTACAAAGAGGAGTCGGGGTTGTGGGGAAGGAGGGTCCTTGGGACTTCTGCCCTAGACTTCGTCAGAGCCCTGAGAAATCAAAGGGAACTGGGAGAGCCATGGGCAGAGTTCTAGACAGACGCCCAAGCTCTGCCTATGTGACTGTGTGACCTTGGACAAATGCTGGCCCTGTACAAGTCCCTGCTTCCTTCATTGTAACATGGGGGTGCTGACACTGTTCTCACAGGGGGCAGGGGTGAAGAAGAACTAAAGGGGATGTATGAATTCAAAAGAAGCAAGCCCAAAGCATGTTTAGAGCCAGTCGTAAGCAGTGAACATTATATGGAATAATGCTAGAAGTCCCCTAAGCACCCGCTGGTTATAGGAATGGAGAATGGACAGACCTGGATGTATAGGAGACCCTGGTCTTGCCTTCTGGGGCCTTCCAGACTGGGTACAAAGAGGCAAAAATCTTAAGTCAAAAATGGCTAAGTGATTTAGAAGATCCAGACTTAGAATGAGAGCTACCCAGGCAGGCTTCCTGGTGGAAGTAGACTATGGTTGGCTAGAAATCAGGCACTGGCCAAACTCTTCCCTGGTCCAGAGTGGTGTCAGGACTCAGAATGGTTCCCATAGGTGTAAGCCTTTCCTTCTTCACTCTGGTGGGCTCACACGAGGCATGGGAAAAGGGAAGGAGCCTTGGGTGAAGCCTGAGAGGGGCTGCCCATAAGAGAAATCTTAGCCAAGCACACTTGAGTTCGGCTCAAAATTTGCCCCAGGGCCCTGGATGTCCTTCTTCCTCCCTGGTAGAAGGACAGAGACCCTGGAGACCATATCTGACCCCATGTTCTCCACCCAGGATTCTGCAAGAATGATGGGCAGAATGACACACATCTGCGTGTAGAGGCACTGAGGCTGGATGGACCCTCAGGACAGGTAGCCCAGAGGGTGGGTGAGGCTATCTTCCCAATCTACCCACGACCAGATAAGCCCCGAATGAACCTCACAGCCCAGGAGCACGAGGACCTGTACCGCTACTGTGGCAACCTGGCTCTTCTCCGAGCTAGTGAGGACCCCACAGCCCGCCATTGTGGAGGCCTGACCTACAGTGTCGCCTTCCACGCGCACCGAGCCCCTAGGTCCTCTGTCTCAAGCCGCCTCATGGAGCCCAGCCAACCAGAACTACAGGTGGGTACACTTGGGTACCTGCTCAGGACACAGCTGTCTACAGCCATACAATCCCCGACCTCAATCTCCTACATCCTCAGCAGACTTCCAGGGAGGTCGTGAGTGACAAGGCTAATCCAGCTCCAATAGTGACCAGGAAGGGCTTAGCTGGGAACCAGGACCCTGGAGGCATCAGGCTCAGGCGAGGGGGGCTAGCCCTTTTGTGGAAGGTCTCCCACTGTGGCCAAGTTCTGCATCCAGGCGTCATGCCCAGAAGAGAATCCACAGAGCAAGCAAGCAGTGGTTCATTTCACAGGTGGAGGAAACACACCCAGGATTCTGTATTCCACTAAATTTCAACATTTATTGGGACTCTCGGAATGCAGTAGCGTGTGGCATCCATGGCTAGGTCAGCCCCTAAGCACAGAGTGTCACTAGATACAATACGGTTGGATACAATATGGGTGTTGCCCGCCCGTGGTGCTCAAGGCTGGCAGGACGGCTCTAAAGAGGAAGTGTAGGGCCAGAAAAGGCATTCTCAGGTGTGTCCTTTGGAAGGAGTCTGTTCCTTCTCCTCGTGTATCTATTTACTCCTCCATCCCATATTTGGCTGTGTTGGATCCACACAAGGTGGGTGAGGTGTAGGGGTAGCAATTTGAGGCTTAGGGGAGAAGGTTCCAGGATAAGCTAGCAAAGAGAAGGGAATAGTTCAGCTGGCAGAGGGACTAACTGAAGATACTCCAAAGGCATAGTCCTCCTGCTCTCTCTCCCTCTGTCTGTGTGTCTGTCTGTCTCTGCCTCTATCTCTTTCTCTTTCTTGCTCCCGTCTCTCGAGCACAATCTAGGCCAGCACTGAGTAGGCCCAGGAGGTAGACTGTGTTGTGGAGAAGCCCAATTGGGGAAGATGTGGGAGGAACTGAAACTCAGAGAGCAGAGGTGGGTATTCAATTCTGAAGGCAAAAAGGGGGGCACACGAGGGGGGGGGTCTGTAAAGAGGGGAGTTTAGGTAAAATAAGCAGGAAGCATGTGACAGGGACCCAGGAACAGCTGTTCTTGCCCAGGCCTCCCTGGCCTACTAATGTGGCCCACTCTAATTTCTGTCCATTCATTTCTGAATCAATTAACAGACCTTCCCGACCCTGTCTGTGCTCAGCTCCATTCTGTTCCATTGAGAAATGAGATGGGTAGCCGAGGTGAGTCTGAAAGCTTCCTGTGTCCAGGGCCTAGGGCCCTGCCCCTCTGTCTACCGCTATTATCTAGGGAGGAGGCTCAGAACCCTGGAACAAGCTGTCCCTGCTCTTTGTCCTGGACAGCCTGAGCTGCTTGGACAGGGCATTCAGGCTACGCTGTGAAATGGGGGTGAAAGAGGTTGGGACTACTGGGGGGAGGGGCTGGCGAGATGGCTGCCTCGACCTCAGCAGCTCTAATTTCTGTTATTTAAAGCCATCATCTCTGCGCCACACTCCCTCTTAAAGTGTCAGATGTCTGCTTCTACCAAGACAAGAAAATAGCTTTCAAGGGAGAGGAAAATCGCTCCCCTTAGGTGGGGGTGGGGGGTCAGCAATCACAGCCCTGATGATAGTGCCAGAGCCCACAGACAATGGAGGGTTCCTCATGAACAGTACAGGCTTGTAGTTAGACAGACTCGGCCCAGCAGCTCAGCCTACCGAAGGCAGGCTCCTGTCCCTGTTGTCACTTGGTGGCCAGAGGGGCTCAGTATTTCTTTGGACCCGTGGGCTAGAACCATAGGGATCCTTATGGTCGTGCTGCCTCCCTGCCCCGTGAAGAGGGGCAAGGACGCCAGATAAGAGGATTGCTTAAGGAAGGGGGACTGTGCCAGGGAGAGGGAGGCTTCCCTTGGCTTTCTGGTTGACAGTCCAGGGAACTGGAGAAACACGGGCGAAATAGGAGAAATAGAAGGAGCAACAAAGAATTTCATTTGGGGGTTCCAGAGCAACTTCAGCAAAATTCAGTTCAGGTCCAGGAACAGGAGCTTCAGTTCAAAACCATTTCCTCCAGGAAGTTTTCCAGCATGGATGTCATTGCTTCCAAACTATTCTCAGCCCTGTTGGGACCAGGTGTCTCAACAATCTATTTAATTTAGAACTCTACTTTTATGGGGTGTGTGTTTTTTTTTTCCTTTACATAGCGGGTGCCATTTTTCCCGAGACACAACAGACGAAGGTCATGGGGCGAGGGCAATAGAACAATGGGGCGAAGGGCAGGCTGACGTCTGACTGGGTTGCAGTGACAGGCAGGACTCCGCGTGTGAACAAGACCAGGGCTCAGTGTGAATGTCTGCTGACTGAGTCTGAATCCTTTTGCATCCTGGCCACGGCGCACCAGTGCTTGGTTCTAACAGGCTGCACCAAATACAGTTGCTCTGAGCTAATATTTTCCCGGAGGTGGGGGCGGTTAGCAGGAGCTGTTCCCATGAATATTTCTAACAGGGACGGTCAGAGACTCAGGATGGAGGTCCTTCGGGGCTGTCCTAACTCACAAAGAAGGACCCTAGGAGCACACAGGCAGAAGCTACCTCAGGTTCCCTGCAGCCACTGGCTGTCACCCTTCCCGGACACAGGGGCATCCTTAGATGCCTGCCCACACCTAGTACTACACCTGGTACTATCACTGGGGCAGTGATCAGAAAGGAGGTAGGTGGCCTACACAGTGCTAGACACTGGAGACTCTGGGGGGGGGGGGGAGGTAGAAAGTGCAGGCAAGTCTGAGCTCCAACCAATTCCCCAAAATTATGCCTCTCAGAGGGGAGAAAAGGAAAAGGACTTCCCTTCCCTCAAAGGCCATCACATCCTGAAAGTTCAGGGACATCTTCCCACAGGCAGGGCTGTTGAGGAGGGAAATTTAGAGTGGGAGATTCCCAGGGATGCAGTTCCTGGAAACATGAGTTTAATTCCTTGCTAGTAGCTCTGGGGGCCACCTTGGGGATGCCTGCTATTGAAAACCTCAATTTCCTCCTGCAAGGCCCTGTGGTTCCCGAGGAAGAGGGAGGAGGGTGTGGTGGGGGCCCTCACCGCAGTTGTGGCTCCCAGACAATCGCAGTTTTGTTCCGTGGAAATGATTCTGTTTCCCTGGAGACTTTTAAAAGACGCTTTCAATTTTTTTTTATTTCTTCCATTTAAAACACCTTTTTATTTTATTATTATTATTATTTTTTGCCCCGGAGGAACAGAGAAAGGAAGAAAGAAGAAAACTAATAAAGCAATCACCAAATGCTAAACACCTGGCTGTAAGCCTGTGGATTCTGACCGTGGCTCCAGCACTAACAAGCTGGGGGCTTTTGTTAAGGGGAAGTGGAGGAGAACCGAGCAGCCAGCGGAGTGGCTTGCCTAACCTCACCTCTACCCTCTGTTCCCCACACCTAGGTGGGGCCGCCTTTCCTTTCCCTTTGTTCCCTCCCTCTCCTCGTCCCCTCCCCCATTCAGCCTGCTTGTTCCTAGTCCTGATTCTGGCTTAGAGCTGCAGGCCAACACTTTTGCTACCCCAGGAACCCTCCAGTTTCAGGCCAGAGCCCTGCCAGTCTTCGCTCTCCCTCTCCGAGCCGCTTTTAAATTCATTATGCCTTTTATGGCTGGCTATTGCCTGTGCTTTTCCCATTGCCCTGGAGACTGGAGTGGTTCGAGCAGGAGAGGCACGCGATGTGGATTTTATTAACTCCACTCTTTACTGCCCATTCACTCTCAGGGGGCTGGCCTGGAAGGGTGGGGAGGGAGACCTGGGCACCTCCTTGTTCGCGCCCCTGTCCTGTCCCTCAGTGCCAGCCCACTTTCCTCGTCTTTCAAAGCTTCCACCTGCCAAGCTCCTGGTGGTTAAAGAGGAGTGCTGTGGCCCATTTCACAGGTTTGGGAAAACAATGCTGAGACTACAAAAAGAGCAAGAGGAGGTCCAGCAGGAGAGAGCAGGTTAGAACTGGACTGCCAGTCCCTTGCCTGGCTGATGCTGCTGCCCTGGACTAGCATCCCAAAGTCGGCCCTTCTCTGCCTCTTCTGCCTCCATGAAATCTGCGGGCTGCAGCAAGGCGGCTCTTCCTTGCAAATGAGGCAGTTTTATGGGCTTTAGAAAAACACTCCAATTGTTCCCTCAATTACCCTGGAGCAGATTGAATATATTAATCTCTCTCTTAACTCGAGTTAGAGACTCAGCTGCCACCCCTCCCCCCTCAACCACCAGCGTCCTTCGACAGGCACGTGCCAGCCCCCACCTTCCTGGGCCTGGGGCCCCAAGCAGGTCAGTTTTGGTCCTGACAAATGCTTCTCTCTCTCTCTCTCTCTCTCTCTCTCTCTCTCTCTCTCTCTCTCTCTCTCTCACACACACACACACACACACACACACACACACACGAAACCCTGTTTTACATTCTCTATCAATTTTCATTGATTTTTTTCTCCTCTGCCATTATTTGAAAGCACTTTTTTCTTAAGTAAACGTGATCATGGGACTTCCACCCTCCCACCCGTCTTACCACGTAGGGACTGGGCGGGGTCTGAGGCACTCCCCTCCTGCTCCCGTGACAAGTGCCTCCAGCTTAAACACACTCTGCCCCAGGCAGCTGAGACCTGCTAAAAGCTACCTGAGGTTTCCCTTTGTAGCTCGATTTTCTTTTATTTCCGAGGAACAAAGACACTGTCAAGGCGTGCTCAGAGAGTGCTGTCACCCACACAGGGAGGGGTGTAGCCTGTCACTATGGTAGTGAGCTGCGGCTGGCAGAGGAGCAGAGTAGCCAGTCCTGGCCCTGGGGAGGATGGGGCAGAAAGCACCTCCAATCCCTCCCCCAACACACACACACACACACACACACACACACACACACACACACACACAAAGGGGAGGAGCCAGTGTCTGACTCTTCCCGTAATGGCTGGCCACCTGCAATGAAATGCTTCCTATTCAAAGAATCCTCTAGAGAGGACCCAGGGGTCCCACCCAGAGAGGTTATCCCGGATGAGACTCAAAGACACATCAGTTGTAGGGGCCCCCGTATTTATGTCCCCACACAAGCCTGTACCTCTGCCTCCACCCTGCCTGATCATCAAGCTGTCTCTGTAGGCCTGGAGTCCTGTCATGGAGGCCCCCATCTATCAGGTGAGTGGACAGAGCAGTCAGTTTTCCATGACAGGAAGGCACGTGGGTCAGGATGACCTGGTTTATCTAGCAGCATCTTGACCTTGTACAAGTTACAGGACTTTCTCAGCCTCCACTTCCCCACCTGTGAAATGGGTGCAAACAACTCCTGTGTGTGCTATTGCTGGGAAGCTGTAAGTGATACTGAAGTAGCATACAATCCAGTACACCAAGCAGAGGCATTTTAATGAAAACTTGCTGTTCCACTAAGGAGCTCGCGGGGAAATCTGGGTGGAACAAGCAGATAGTACAGGCTTCCATTGCCACACCTAGAAAACAAGGTAACTCCTTCTAGCCAGGCCAGTCTCCCCAAAGAGGGATGCTATGAACTTGTGAGTCTCACAATTTCTGGGTCAGAAACAAGACTGCAGGGTGGGGAGGGCCAGTCTGGGTGCTAGTCTGGGAACTAGCTCCCTTAGCAGATTGTTGTGAGGGAAGAGAGCAGAGCAGATGGCCCTGCTGGCCCGCCTCCTCGCAGCCTCCTCGCAGCCTCTCCCCTCTCCCACCAGCAAGGACTGGTGCTGACTCACACCTCCTGGATGCCAGAGAGAGGGAGAGAGAGAGAGAGAGAGAGAGAGAGAGAGAGAGAGAGAGAGGATTTGGGGGAGATTGAGAGGAAGGGGGTACCTGCTTCTGAACTCCTCTTAAGCAGCAACTCTAGG
The DNA here is from genome assembly GCF_018167655.1 of Microtus oregoni. Lineage (NCBI taxonomy): Eukaryota > Metazoa > Chordata > Mammalia > Rodentia > Cricetidae > Microtus > Microtus oregoni. The sequence goes on along the minus strand of NW_024544893.1, from coordinate 167,082 downwards.
GAAGTGTGGGCCCGCCTGTCATCTCCCCCAGTCACTTTCACAGATGTTTAGGCTCACAGGAACACACATACATGCGCACAGTGTTTATATGTATGCAAAAACACACCTCATCTCTTACAGAGACAAGTTTACAAGAAGCACACACATGGAAAGCACACACACATGCCTCCACACCTAGACCCACACCTCCTGGCCTCATCTCTGTACAAATTCCCCCAAACAATCCCTCCCCAGTGACTAAGAGACTTGGGGGCATGACATGTGTGATGTATGAGGTGAGATTAAAGCGCTGTGTGAAACTGGCATTTAATATGACTCTGACAGAGATGGGGGCAGGCAACAAGGAAAGCTCATAGCCTGGCTGCGTTGGACTCAGTGAGGGTTGGCCTCCCAGGCAGGGGTCAGTACTGCCACCCTCAGCCTAGGTGGGGTTTGCAAAGTCTCAGGGTCAGTAGAGGCTCAGGCCAGCAGAGAACAGTCCCTTTCCAGGATAAATGGAGCATGCATATGGGTGCCCCTCCTCCATTTGGCTTCTACAGCCTGCCTTGGGTTACTGTGGTCCAACCTTATTTGACAAGGAAATATTCATTCATCCACCCACCCATCCATCTATCCATCCATCCATCCATCCATCCACCCATCCATCATTCTTTCCTTCTCCCAAGGAGCAGACTAAGTTATAACTCAGAAGGAGGACCACTGACCTCCTTGGGCCTCGTAATCCACACCGAACAATAGGTACTGTGGTACCTGTTGAAGAGAAGGGTGTGTGGCTTGCACAGTGGAAAGCCCTCCTTACAGACATCAGGGAGATAGTTGAGCCTTGCCTCAAGGACAGATAGGGCAGAAGAGAGAGGGTTCTAACTGAATGCTCAGAAAAAGCACAATGTCGAGGCAGGATATGGAGCTGGGCAGGGGATTAGCTGATAGGGCGAAATCAGGAAACAGAACTACAGGGATGCTAAGGGGATGAAGAGGAGGCGGCATCTCCATGGGCTCTGGGATTTCTGTCTTGGAGGCTACTCTGAGACAAACTGACAAAGGCAGAACTCATACCTCACTGGGATCCACCAAGCCCATTAGAGCAATGGTTTTCAACCTTCCTCGTGCTGTGACCCTTTAATACAGTTCTTCATGTAGTAGGTGACTCCAACCATAAAATTATTTTGTTGCTACTTCATAACTATAATTTTGCTACTGTTATGAATCGTAATGTGAATATCTGACCTGCAGGATATCTGATATGCGACCCCCATCAAAGTATTCAATCCAAGGGGTTGCGACCCACAGGTTGAGAACCCCTGCGTTAGCGCATCAGCTTGGTCTTAGAAAGTGGGTAGGGTGGCCTTGACAGCATTCACTTTCTGTAGAGGGGAGCTAAGCCCTGGAGGAGGCAAGGTCCTGCAGAGTCAGCAGCAAAGGCCAAGCTGGAATCCTGCTCTCCACAGTGTGTTCCAGACTTTCTGCTCTAGCAGTTAGCACCAGGGGAGGGGTGAGGTGATGATCAGCTACACCCATGCCCAGGCAGACTTACAATTTGCAAACTCTTCCTCAGTCCTCTAGCAGGGGGCCCTAATGCTTCACTTTCTTGGCCCCTGGGACAGGATCATGAGGAAGTAGTTTGTTCCTGATGGCATCATATGATATGATATGATATGATATGATATGATATGAGTGATATGATATATGATACTATAAGATATATCATACCAAAAGCAGCTAAAACAGGTTACCCAGAGTTCAGCAGACCCCCACAGTGAGGGGCACTGAGTGGTTTGAGAGCAAGGCTGGAGTAAAGTTGGGGTTGTCAGTGTGCAGAGTTCAGGACCAACCTTGGGGCTCACTAGAACTGGCTCAATGAGACTTAATAGAAACGTGCATAAAAATTCCCAGCACGTGAATATGCCCTCCGATATGCTGCCTGAAGAACGTTGGTGTGTTTACACCAACAAAGGCCCACTGCCAGACTTTAGAGTCAGGCTTGAGTTCCGATTCACTGCCCCCTACTGTTCCTAGCGAGTCACACCATTTCCTGACTGTTTCCTCATCTGTAGAAGGGCCACAATGACTCCCTCACAAGATAGTTGTAAAATTCAAGTGACATGTTGGCTTCCCTGCAGTCCAGGAAGGCTTCTTGGAGGAGACAGGAGCTCCTAAACTCCTCAAAAAATAGACAATTTGGAAGGTCCCCTGGATTCAGCCCTGAAGGCTGCCACCTACAGGAGGAAGGCTTTGCCGATCCCTGATTCTGAGCCAGGTCTGGCCTCTAGGAACTCTCAGGAAGACAAGAGCAGCATAGTGAGATTACAAAGCTATCTGGTACAGAAGGGGACACAAACTGGCTCCCTCTGGGAAAGTTAAAGAAACATAAGAGAAGATGACACTGTTGCCCTTGGTGTCCTGAGAATTGGTTCCAAGGACCCCACAAAAGCCCAAATCTGTAGATGCCCAAGTTCTTTATATAAAATGGCATGGTGTTTTCCTAGAACCTATACAATCTTTCTATCATCATCATCACCATCATCATCATCATCATCATCATTATTATTATTATTATTATTAAGAGATAAGGTCTTACTAGACATCCCAGACTGGCCTCAACCTTGTGATCCTCCTGTCTCTGCCTCCTAATTGTTTGGGTTACAGGAGTATGTAGCTGCACTTGGTTTTTTCTCTACACTTTAATTCATCTCTAGATTTCCTATAGTACCTAACGCAATGCAGGTACATTGTAGAGAGTTGTACTGTGTCATTTGGAGACTCAAAACGTCTATACATCCAGTTCAGATGCAACTTTCTTGTATTGTTCTCAAGGAGCCAGAGATCAAAACCAGTCCTCAAGTATACCAAGCATACCAACCCTAGAAACTCTTTTTTTCCAAAGGTATTTAATATATTTAAAATATATTTAATTAAATAATATACATTTAATGTATTTTTAATCCAAAGATAATTGAATCAGTGGACATAGAACCCATATATATGGAGGCAGACTGCTCTGAGTCAGGTCAGTAAAGCAGGAAAGGAGGTAATGAAAGTTCTAGTTCTGCCGGCCTTCAGCTGTGGGGCTTCACCTGTGCTGCAGCCCCATTCCCGGGGCTATAAGGACTGGGGAAAGACATCCTGCCAGTAGAGCAGACCAGCTGTGAAGCACACAGGAGCACACAGCAAGAGCTCAGGAAGCTAGTATCCTGAGACAAGGCTGGAGGCTATAGCCTAGGCAGAGGACAGCAGGGCAAAGATGTGGGGCTTGGGAGATAGTGGTTTCTTTGGGGGACTTGGAGACTCCTGGGGAGGTGGTAAGCTGGGGGCAATGAGGGCCTATTCATGGCATCCCCCTCCCCCCTCAGAAAGCCTGCCGCAAGTCATTGCAGACAGAATGGTGCTAAGACTCTCGGCTGAGCGTGGCGAGCACGGATATTATTTTAATCTTCCTCTTAGAACATAATTGCTTTCTGTCTCCTGGTGTTCCTGAAGAGACTTCCCTCCCAGAGAGATGGCTTTCTAGGCTCCTCTCTCTGCCAGGAGACAAGACAGCTGGGCCAGCCCCATGCTGCATTAACACACTGCAAATGTGATTTCATGGCTTCAAATGAGATTAGGGCCAAAGGCTCTGCTCTCTAGTGGAGGCTGCAGGCAACATGGGCAGGAGTAGCCAGTGCTGAGCTGGAGGTCCGAGAGAGAGAGAGAGAGAGAGAGAGAGAGAGAGAGAGAGAGAGAGAGCCAGTCCAGGCCCAGGCTGCCTGACTGAGCAGCTCCCTGTAACTGGAGTTCCTCAGACCTTCTGTTATTATCCTGACTGCAGTGCCAGCCTTAAAATTGTCCTGAGGTGGGTACTCTGCGCTTTAATACCCCACTATTTCCAGGTCACCTATATTTAGCGCTTCAGTAAGGGAGGATGAACACAAATTCTTCAGCGTGGCTTCAATATTCTCAACCTCCTCCTCCTCTTCCTCCTTTTCCTTTCCCTCCACCCCTTCCTTTTCCTCCTCCTCCTCTTAAAATGGAACTCAGCCTAGGCTTAAGCATGCCGTATAGCCAAAGATGACTTTGAACTTCTTATCCTCCTTGGCTCTACCTCCTACATGCTGGGATTACAGTCATGTGCCACCATGCCCAGTTTTATGCAGTGCTGGGAACAGCATTGTAAAGGCTAAGTGAACACTCTACCAATTGAACTATATTCTGAGCCCTAATTCTCTTGACTTTAAAATGAGAACTACAGAACCAGGCATAGCGGCACACACCTGTAATCCCAGCACTCAGAGAGCAAAGGCAATAGAAGCACCACAAGTTCAAGGCCAGCCTGGACTATATAGGGAGTTCTAGGCTAGCCAGGGCTACATAGAAAAGACTTGTCTCAAAACAACAGTAAACCAATAGGAACTATAGAGAGGATTAATCTATACAAAGTGCATAGAACTATTCTGTGACCTTCTAGGTATCCACTAAATGGTAGTCATTTTTCTGAGATTTGCAGATGCTATCTATCCACTCCTGTGGGGAGAGAGGCACCAAAGGATACCACACTAGAGAAACAGACATCATTCTCCCAGGCTAACGCAAAAGAGGGGAGAAAAGTCTTCAATGCTGACGTCACTCCTCACTCACCAAGCACCTACCCAATACAGACTTTGTGCTGTGCTGTCCCACAGGATGTAGCTTCCCCTGGCATGGTCCCTGCCCTCAAGGGAGACAAACCCTGTTCTAAAGAAGTAGATAGTGGGTCATGAGCTCTGTAGGGCAGGTTTATGGGTTGCAGGTATGTGGGAAAGGGCATGGGGTCAGGTTTCAGGGAAGAATTGGTGGTGGATAACTGTCTGTGACTTCAGCTGGTCACAGAATAGTTCTATGCACTTTGTATAGATTAATCCTCTCTATAGATCCTATTGGTTTACTGTTGTTTTGAGACAAGTCTTTGCTATGTAGCCCTGGCTAGCCTATAACTCCCTATATAGTCCAGGCTGGCCTTGAACTTGTGGGAAACAGAATCATTTCCACGTAACAAAACTGCGATTGTCTGGGAGCCACAACTGCGGTGAGGGCCCCCACCACACCCTCCTCCCTCTTCCTCGGGAACCACAGGGCCTTGCAGGAGGAAATTGAGGTTTTCAATGGCAGGCATCCCCAAGGTGGCCCCCAGAGCAACTGTCTGTGACTTCAGCTGGGGAAGGACTACCAGACAGACAGAGCAGCATATATATATATATATTCCCCAAGGCTGAAGAGACCATTGCCTGCTCAGGGGTGCCTGGAGGATAGGTATGAAATAGGACTGGACGGAGGAGAGGAGGGGGCGTACAGGCCAGACTGGTGGAATAGGTGAGGCTAAACGGACACAGAAACATGCTGAAGACTGGCCGACCCACAGCCTTCCGCTGATCAGATGCCCCCACCTTGGCTGGGCACCTGCCACCTCTGCCCCTTCCTAATGGAAGGCAATAGTGGGTAGCTTTCTCGCTTACCCTTTATTCAATCGCTTGTTAACGAGTTATCGATTCTCTTCAAAGAAAAATGTTCAAAAGCCACGCTGCATCTTTAGCAAAGTGATTTATGAGTTGGCAGTGGGACCTGAGCTGCCTTAGATGGGCGCTCTGGTTACTCAACACTGAGAAGAATCTTCCAATAGGGCAATCAATCAACGTGCCTGCTAAGCAGATGGAAGCCCCCAACGTGAATACCACTCTCTTTGAGGTCAGCCCTGTATTTGCTGGAGACAAAGCCAGGGCCATGGGTGCTCTCCATCACACAAACTGGTAGACATGGAGGGAACCCTTCTCTGGTCTGCTCAGTTCCTCCTGGCCCCCGTTGTCTTGTCTAACACTCTCTATCCCTCCGCGTGGAGTCAGCCAGCACAGCTACTTAGCTGATGAGGACACTGGGGTTGCTAAGTTCAAAGTGACTACAGAAAACCAGGGCTAAAGGTGGGCCCCACAGATTCCAAGATGTCGTGTATTTTGTGGCTAACATCTCTCCTGCTTACTTGCTGGTGTTTGGTCTAATTGTCCTGGGGTCTAGCGGCCACTGGAACAAGGGACCACAAGACTCAGTCATAGAAACTATTACAGAAATGGCCTGGACCAAGACATGAACACACCAGTTCAACCCAGTTACCATTTACTGTGGTTTCCTTTGCATACTGAGGGACTGACAGGAGACAGGAGTAGCCTCCTTGGCCCTCCACTGCTAACTGTGGCCAGCATGGCCAATAGGTCTTGTCACGCAACATGCATCCACAGGGCTTGACCAAAAATGGACCAGGGCTGCATTAATACTACTGGCCACAGCTCAGATGTCCTGAGCCTCCCAGCTGGAGGCAGGGACAAGGTATCTGTTAGCGTTGGGTAGCAGTGGCTGCCTTCAGATGCCATGCTACTATTCAGGTGAGCCTCCAAGACATGCCAGCTTGATCATCTGTGATGCCAGTAGCTGTACAGTCACTGAGCCATCTGTTTGTCCATTCAAAAGGTCAATAGCAGAGGGCTTGCCTACCATAACCTAGGGTCAATCCCCAGCACACAACAATAACAACAAAAACAACCCACAGACATTCGTGTCTAGTCTTAACCCTGTCCATGTTATCCTGAAAGAGAAGTAAGGAAAATGCAAATTCCTTCTCCTAAATAGAAGGGAGAGGCCGCCAGGCTTGCTAACCATGCTCACAGACTTCCCAACCAGCAGCCCTGGATTCAAATTCCAGCCCGTCGGTTTCCTCAGAGCACCTGCTCCTCATTTGACGAAGAGAAGGACAAAGGTTGTTTCTGAAGATCATACTGTGAGGCTTAACTGAGGCAGTCACATAAAGAAGCTGGCAAGAGCCCCCACTCAGTGTGTGTTCGTTAAATGCTGGGGTGTACAAAGGTGCCAGGGAGAGGATGATGACAAGGTAATTACAGGATGTCAGGGACGAGCACAGGCCTACAGGAATGGTTCGAGTAGCAGCTGCCTCAGGTTAAAGAGGAACTAGAAGGAGGTGTCATACCAAGCAACCTCGTGACCCCAGGCTTGAAGGGCAAGAGTTAGGAACATGAACTCAGCCCAAAGGGCAGCTTCCCAGGACAGCAGCCTGGGTGCCCTTGGATGCCTGGATGAAGTTCCCCAGATCCCTGCAGGCACCTCGGGGAAGCCAGTGTGGTTACGGCCAAGGATCACCTACTGAGGCACAGAGCAGAGTGGAAAAAGAAGACAAGATCTAGGGTGCAAATGAGAGGCACCTCAGTTTCAGGCCAGAGGTGGGTTTTTTCATTGTATCAGGGCCTCACTCACTGGCTGGGATGGCCAGCGAGTTCAGGATCTACCTACCACTGTCTCCCAGTGCTGATTCCAGATGCACGCAGCCATGCCCTGATTTTCACATAGGTGCTAGGGATCTCAACCCAGGTCCTCATGCTTACAAGGCAAGCACTTTACTAACTGAGCCATCTCCCCAACCCTGTGTTTATTACCAGGCAGAAGAAAGACTCTACCCAGAGGCTAGAAGGCTACTGATTCAAGAGAATTATTTTCTATTCTCTTTATTGCCGCTTCTCTGAGAACAGTGATTGGGTCTCTAGGCTGTGAGAGGAACTACAAGGGACTGAGGGCCAGTAACGGGTGTCAGGAACAGGAAAGCAGGGACAGGGACACCAGGTAGCTCTGAAGAAGGACAGGACGGCTTCTGACTCCACCCTTCTACAGTGGATCTGTGTGACTGATTCTGTCCTGTGATGTCATACAGTGTTGCCTAGGTGATCAGGCTGAATGGGAAACTCTGTACTTTCCCAGGACTGGGCAGAGCAAGGATCACCCCACTTCACCCTCCTGAGGGTGCCAGGAATCAATTCCCTAACTTCCTGCTTAGCTGGCCATGGCCCAAATACCCCCAAGCACCTCCACCCACAAAATCTCTCACTTCTGAGAGATATCCAGATTGCATACACCCACTCATATTTCCCCTACCCAGTCCAGACCCCAAAGTCAGTGCATGGCACCCATGGGACCACGCTGACCGACAGAGACTCAAGGCACCTGGGTCAGCTGCCAAGCCCTGGTGCTGATGCTAACCCCCAAGACCGTTAAGTGAGCGCTCCTGCCCCCAAGAGGATGGGACGGCAAAAGACAAAGGTGAGGCTGGGCCAGCGGCTGTCACAGCTGTGTGAGCTTGTCCTTGTTCTCCCATGGTGACAAAAGTACTCCTTCTCTGGGCTTCAGTCACTGCTGTAAAGAGCTGTGGTTTAGATATCCTGTTCTCTGAGGCTCTCAGAGATGAAATGTTCCCAAAGGTGGTTGCTACCTCGGCATGCTCTTGCCTGCAAGCCCACTAATGTTGCCCACTGGTCACCATACAATCCTTGGTTGTATGGCTCTCTCTTCTCTTGCCTCATCCTTGCCTTTATCTCGAACACAGATCTGGACTTTCTGCAAAGAAGGGATGGTGGGGCAGCCTGTTTTGACCACTGATGTATCCCCGGCACTCAGATAGTGCACAGGACAGAGAAGTGCTCGGTGAAGATTTGTGGAAGAAAACAAGAACCTATGGAGATGGGACCAGAGCCCTGAAACGCTCCTTGTATTTTGAGTCAGGGTCTCTCACTGAACCTGGAGCTCACTGATTGGCTAAACTGACTGGCCAGTGAGCTCCGGAGAACTAGGATGCCTTTCTATAGCCCCACCCCCAACCCTATCAGTGCTGGGATCATGGAGTCAGGCTGCCATGTGCCCAGCTTTTACGTGGGTGCTAGGATCTGAATTCTGCTCCTCGTGTTTGTTTTCAGGGTTTTTTTTATTTATTTATTTATCATGTATACAATATTCTGTCTGTGTGTATGTCTGCAAGCCAGAAGAGGGCACTAGACCTCATTCCAGATGGTTGTGAGCCACCATGTGGTTGCCGGGAATTGAACTCAGGACCTTTGGAAGAGCAGGCAATGCTCTTAACCACTGAGCCATCTCTCCAGCCCCCTTGTTTTCAGGTTTTGTTGGTTATTGCCATGTATCTAGTGCTCAGAAGAATGCCTGCCATGTAGTGGGTGCTCAATGAGGTTGTGCTAGCGGACCCTTCACCCCCCAGCCATGCCAAGCCAGCTCCCTCATTTTACTTCTTTTCCCATTGCTCAGCTCATCGCTTTTTTTATAACTGGAGTAATATTTCTAAATTTCAGTGCTCTTTGTTCGTTAGAAATGTTGTTTTATTTATGCAGCTGTCTCTCCATCTTTTTTTTTCTTTTCCTTTGCTTTCTGGTACAAGGTCTCACTATGCAGACCAGGGAAGCCTTCAGAGTTGTGGTGATCCTCCCTCCTCTGCTTCCTAAGGGACAGATAGCATCCCAGGCATGAGTCACCAAGCCTGGTTATAATAATACTGTAAGGCCTCCCTCCCCTTGCTGAAGATTGAATGCAAGGGCCTGGTGCACGCCAGGCAGGCTCTCTCCCCAGCCTGACTTTTTAAAAACTGTAGTCAAACCTATAAATTATCTTTCTTATGAGTTCTGACTTTTAACATATTTTTTTGTGTCTGTGGTGCTGATGATCCAGCCTGGGGCCTTGGATGTGCTCAGTATGTGCTCTCCCACTGAGTTTCTCCGCAGCCTTAGGTCAGAGTGTGAAAACTGCACCACCGCCCTGGGTCAGAGTGCAAAAAGGCGCTTCTGCGTCAGACACTGCGACTTCTTCACGTCACCAGTCAATCCTGAGGCTGCAAGCCTTAGGGGCAGACATAGTAACCCAGAAAAGGAGCCTGTATGAAGAAGCATGAAAAAAGGGGAGAGGTCTCATATCCTGAGTCCTTTTCCTTAGTAGGAAGGGGCCTTACCAGCTATCCCCACTGGTAACGTCGGTCATCAAAGCTGGAAGGATTGTGAAGTTCTGGTTTTCTTGTTGTTGTTGCTGCTGCTGCTGTTGGTGGTGGTGGTGGTGGTGGCTGTGGTAGTGAGTGGGTGGAGTGTGTGTGTGTGTGTGTGTGTGTGTGTGTGTGTGTGTTCAGAATTCAGAGGATAACTTTTAGAAACTGGTGTTCTCCTACTATGTTCTAAAGCAAGAGCTCTCCTGTTGTTTCTGCCCATCAAATATGGCAGGATAGTGACCTGTGAGTTTCTGGGCAGTTTTCTTGTCTCCATCTTATCTCAGCAGTGCCAAGATTACAGATGCATGACACCTCATCTGACTTTGTGTATGGGATCTGACTCACATTGTCAGGCTTATGCTGCAGGAGTTTCTGCCCACTGAGCCATCTCACTGGCCTGAGAGACCATTTTTTTAAGCCCAACACCCACCAGAGCATAATAATTTGCCCAAATGGCATATCAGAGTCCCAAGACCCTCTCAGTTCAGCGTCCCTCTTGAGGGACAGCCTCTTCAGCTGGGGTGCTTTCAGATATGGACCCTTCTGGGAGAGGGATATGGGCTTCTTAGCGTTCCATGTCTCCCCAGGTTGCTGGAAGAGCAGACAGGCTGGACTGAGTCTTGTCTCTTCCCTCTTCCTGGCAGGGCTGCCTGAAGCCTGACTTGTCAGCTGCTGGGTCCATCGCCCCCTCACACCCCACTCCTTCCTCAGACCTCCAATAGTGTCCCAAGCAATGAGCCTTCTGGGATTCTCAAGGACATCTGCTGGCTATTGTTGGTTTGTAGAGGACAAGTTTGTTTGCAAAGATGGACAAGACGTTGGGGTTAGCAGCTTGCAAGCCTGCCCAGGGCCCGAGCCCTAAAGGGTAGCCAAGGGAACTCTGCTTGGAAACTGGCAGACTTTGTGCTTACCACCAGCCCATTGTCTGTGGTCTGTGAGACTGTAGTCTGCCAATTTCTGTATCTTAACAGCGCTGCATGGGTGAGTGAGAATGGGGTCTGAGAGGCTGTGATGTGCATGGAGTTCTGCTCTCGTGGAGAAAGATTCCCTGCCCAGGGTGAGCATCTTAACTCACAATTCCTCCTCACCATATAACCATATATATGGCCTATATTAGGTTATTATATATATATATATATATATATATATGTATATATATGGTTATATTAGGTTAACATATATATAGTTGTATTCCTCCACAAATTCTTCAGTGTAACCAGGGCAAAGACAGGCAGATCACATTGGTCCTGATGCAAGGACAGGACACCATAAGGTAGGAAAGAGGCAAAGGGAAGGGGGCAGTCCAGGCTCATCACGCGTCTACCCCCTACAGGCCATACCTTGGGTCCAGCCTTCCAGGCCCTAGGCCCAGCATGGTCATGGGCTGCATGCCTTCAGGCCTCATCAGGAGGTGCCTGCCTAGCAGCTGGCCTCAAGCACACACATGAAGCACACATGTGAAGCACAAGCAGTGTTTCTGTGACCACTGTTTCCAAGAAGGCTGTCCTGAGAGGGCCCCATGGAGGAGATGGGGAAAGAAGATACTCAAATCCCTGGAGCTGACAGAGGCCTCCGGCTGGCCTCCAGGGCTGCCAAGGATTCATGGAAACCCGTAGATAATTGTCATGTGGAGGGGCCTTCACTTCTGTGGCCCCAAGGTGCCCATGGCAGGCTTGTGTCCTCATAGCAGCAAAGATGTTCATCTGGCAGTACAAAGCTCTCCTAGCCTAACTTCATGGAACTCAGACATACCAAGCCCTAGAAAAGTCAAATCACAAATCATTCTGGACATTCCCACTGGTGTGCAGGGAAACTGGCTCTGAGAGGGAGCATCTCAGAAGGCACAGAGGTGCTATGACCCAGGTCTCTTGGCTTGCCAGCCGCTGTCACTCCTCCATCAGAACACAGGAAAGCAAATGGGCTGGGTGACCACACTGTGGCAGGGCACACAGTGAGAACAGTGTGCTAGAAGGAAGTCCTCTGACTTAGGGGAGGCCCTGGTCTGTGAATGCTCCACCTCCATTACACCTACCCTTACCATGCAGGGGGGGCGGGTATCTCCCCTCCACCCTCCCTTAGTATGCAGAGGGATGGGCAACTTTCATCAACACCTCTGCAGATGGTGATAGGCCCTGCTGGGTCCTGTTGGGGAAGGGAGGGAGTTCAGTCCTCAGTCATAGGCAGAGGAGGAGTCTGCAGAACTGGCGTGTCTAAGGCTGGGAAGCCCTGTTCTCACCTCCTAATGAGACAACTTGTTAGGCAGGGACTGCAGGCTGCAGCAAGAGAGGAACATGGCAGGGGATGTGGGCTTGGAGTCTTCTGGAAAGAGCCGCCCAGGCAAAGGGAATACCAGGACAAAGGCTGGGGTGCGGGGGTCAACTGGGGATGAATAAGGGAGTTGTGGCTCCTGTTGGGGTCACCCATGCAGTGCCAAGGCCCTGAAAATCGAGTTAAGCAGCCTTCACAAATGTTCCCAGGGCTAAGCCATGCTATTTCCTTTTCCCGTGCTAGGAGGCAGGAGGTTTCTGTCTGGTCCCAGCCCTCATTGTCCCATAGGATGTACATGAGATGCTAGGACCTGAGGAGCAGGTGGCATTGAGGAGTTACAGACAGAGGTACCCGCAGAAGCTTAAGGGAGACTGTGCCTGCAACAGGGGTATACCATAGGCTAGGGAAGAAGCAAGAGAGACCCCAAAGGATAGACAGTGTATGAGGCAGAGGTAGGGAGGAAAATGGCTTCATGGGCTACTGTTCTGTGGTTCAGGAAGCAGGATAATGCTACAGAGGGGAGACGGTACTGGAAGGAATAGACAGCCATACCTATCCAGCCTACAGACTACAACCTATATCCAGCCTCTTGCAGCCCGGAGTCTTGGTGAACACAGCTCAACACAAAATCATAGCATAGACTTACTTAAAACCTAAAACTTGTATTTTTCAATTTTATTATTTGTATTTTATAGTGTGTGTGTGTGTGTGTGTGTGTGTGTGTGTGTGTGTGTGACAGCAGGTGCATGTGGAGATCAGAAGGAAACCATTGTCGAGTCAGTTTTCTCTTCCCCAGGGGTTTCTGGACTCCGCCACAGGTCATCGGGCTAACACAGCAAAGGGTGAGCCAACTGATGCACTTGTTCTTTGGCAACAAGGTCTCATGTAACCCAGGCTAGCCTCAAACTAAAGTAGCTAAAGATGCCCCTGAACTTCTGATCCTTTTGGTCCTCCTGCCTCTACCTCTTGAGGACTGGGATTATACGTGTGTACCACCATCGGCAGGTTTTATAAAATTTCTTCCTGATGTTTTGTTTGTTTTGTAATTAAATGCATGGTTCCTTAGCCAAAATTATAATGTCAAAAGCTTCCAGATGCTTGGTAGAGGTTATGGGTGATGGTAGGGAGTTTTCCATCAGATAAGTGTGCTTAGCCCTGGCTCTCCCTACAGGTTCCTGGAGAACCAGTGGAGCCCCTGGACCTAGATCCTGACACCAGCTACCTGGCTCCCTGTAATAAGGAGACTGTTGTGGTCACTCTGCATGGAGCTACTGACCTTCCTGCCAGCAAGGATGGCTCTGATCCAAGGCCCTATGTGATGGTGTAAGTGGCTGCGGAAGCAGGGTTAGAGGTGGGGTTGGGTCTGGAAACAGAAACCAGCTGATGTCTGGAAGCTGAACTCCTGAAGGGACTGTGGTACCCAGAGGTATCATACTAAGGCTGTACAAATGAGAAGCCTGTCCTGTTCCCTGCTGTGTGGTAATTGCTGCCAGGACTGAGCAGGGCCTGACCTCCCCAGGGCAAGGTCCTTGTCTGTGGTGCCTATGCTGGGCTCAGTGTGGGACATGGATGGTCAGGGGAACAGCTATAAGCACAGATCTGAGTTCCAAAACATCTGAAGTTTGTCTTAAGAAAAAAGAACAAAGGGTACATCAATAGAAACAGCACTCCTAAGAATGGGAATGTGTTCGAGAGCTGGAAGGGCAATCATGGAAAAACTCAGCATGGACTCGTTACCTTCTACTGGTCATTTACATCCCATCATGTATAGAATGGGCTTTTTTCTGGAGTCCTGTGTGTTACATGAAGCCTGGGTAGGGAATGGCTTCCAGTGTTTCTTTACCAAAGGGCTCTTTGGCGGCTTCAATCTTTATGCAGCTTTCTGAAGTCCTTCCTTATTCTCCTACCACAGAAAGACTTGGAGTCTGCCTCTCCTGGCTTTTGGGGGTCCCAAAAGGTTATGCTGCTTGCAGGTACCTCTGTGGGCCCTTGCTTCTCACTTCTGCCATGGGACTTCTCGTTCTTTAATGAATTTCTCTCTCTCTCTCTCCATCCCTTTTTAGCCTGGTGGCCAGGGCCTGACATGCCATGTCTGCTGCCCACCTCAGGAGCCTCATTCCTCCTCAAAGAGCATATGAGGCAACACCATAGCCAGCCAGCTTTCCCTCTCGAGGGACATTAGTACTGCGCTAGAATGGGGCTTTCTGGCTTCTGCACTTTCCCACAGTTCTACCTGACACCTCCCTGCCTGAGTCCCTGCCTGCACCCCTGCCTGCACCAGGCACTTCCCACCCACTGCTTAGTCCCTTTGGAGAATGCCTGCCCCCAGGAGGCTGCACACAACACTGATTCTTCACCTTCAAAGCATTCCTCCCGCCTCCTCCTCCAGGCAGTCAGCTCTACCAGGGTAGATCCCCTAGCAACGGCAACACACGTGTGTTTCTAGTCTGTCCCCAGAACGGAGGCTTCTTGCAGATCTCAGGTCTTATTCTCCATTTCTCCAGTCATGCACCCAACATGGTCACAGACTAATGGACCTAGGATGCAAAACTTGGCTAAGATGACAAGCAGCCCTTCTCCCACCCCCTCTCCCACGAGGTACAGAGGCTGTGCTGAAGAACAACAGGTGAAGAAGCTCTTGCCTGGTTGGCCCAGAAAAACCCCACTAGCCCCAGCCCAGCTTCTTGCCCTCCCCTCCCCCAACTCCATTTCTTAACCAGGGAAGGGACAGGTGGCTGAAAGCTGCTTGGCGGGAGGTTGGTTTCTATTGGGAAATGTCCCTCAGCTTCTCAGCTATTTCCATAAACCAATTATCACTGATCATCTCAGGAGATTGAGGCCCTGCTTGTCACCAATCCAGCCTGGGCTGTGGAGGGGAGGGTAGCTGGATGGCTGTGTTATTCCAAGACCCCTGCCCCATCACCCTGTTGCCATAGGAACATGCAAGGGAGGGGAGTCTAGGGGACATGAGCCTGGATAGGAGTGTGAAGTGCTGAGAACATCCTGGTTCCTCTGACCCACCAGCACAGCATGCAGTGTAAAAAGTGGGAGGCATGCATCCCTGCTTCCTTTTTCATGATGGGAGCAGGGCCTGTGCCAGGCTCCAGCCTGGTCCCAGAGCTCCAGGCTGAGCTGCCAGCAGCTCTGAGTGGTGCTAATGAGATGCAAATGAAAAGAAGAAGGGAGGGCTTCTGGGAATGAAGGCCCAGCTGCCAGGACCTAGAGCCGGCTTTCAGTGCTAACCCCCAGCCCCAGGTAGGACTCCCAGAGGGAGGAACAAAAACTCCCAAGTCTCTAGAGTTGGACCCAAGACCCCAGGAAGAGTTTGATGTCTTCCCAGAAATGATTACAATATAGAACAACAAAGTATGCAATAAGAAAGTCCACTAAAGTCTTTTCTCATATGGATATTTCAATGTGTGTGTTTTTTTAATTATAAACATTTGAATGTAAAATCTGAAACTGTTAAGATCTACAAGTAAACAGTTTCCCCTAGGATCCTTACATTGGTCTTGGCAATGATTTTTTTTTTTAATTTGACATCAAAAGTATAAGCAATGAAAGCAAAATAAACAAGTGTGTGACAAGAAGCTGAAAAGCTCCGTGCAGCAAAGGAAAACCTCCACTGACTTGAAGAAACAGAATGGGCTAAAACGCATGCACACCACACATCTACCGAGGAGCCGACGCCCAGAGCGTATGGAGAGCTACACCCTCCAGTACCAGAAAACCAACCGGATTTTGAAAAAGGGCCCTGATAAGGCAGCAGACACCTTTGATCCCAGATACAAAGAGGCAGAGGCCAGTAGATCTTAGGGAGTTCAGGACAGCCTGGTCTATAAAGTGAGCTCCAGAACAGCCAGGGACACAAAGTGAGGCCCCGTCTCAAAACAACAACAACAAAAACCAAAGCAATAACAGGCAGATGAACCTAGAAGTATAGCTCCAAGGTAGAGTGCTTGCCTAACATATGCCACACCCTGGGTTTGATCCCCAGCCAAACCTAGCTTGTCAGCACTTGGCCACCGGGGAAGATTAGAAGTTGAAGGCCATCATGCTTGGCTCTGCAGTGAACTCAAAACTAGCCCATGCTGCACCAGACTCTCTTAAATAGGTGCAGATAACTGGGTGACAGGCGACAGGAAAAGGTGCCCAGCACTGCTTATCACCTCAGATGTCGAAGTCAGGACCTGAAGGCCATCCCACACATACCCGTTAAGTGGGTTGTTATCAGAAAGACAAGTAGCCACCAGAATTGGGGCGCTTGGGATGACTCAGAAGGTAAAAGTGTTTGTCACTAAGTGTGACAATTCAACCCTGGAACCCACATATAAGAGAGAACTGATTCCCACAATTTATTCTCTGACCACACAGACACTATGGCCCATGTGCCACTCCATCCCATGAACACTCAGATAAACAAAATTAATTGGTTAACTCATTAAATGCAATAAAATTGCAAATATTGGTGAGAATGTGGAAGGGAGGAAATCGCTCTACACTATGGCTAGAAATGCAGATTCATACAGTGGAAAACACCATGGATACACCTCAGACATTAAAAATAGGATTAGTATAGATCAATCCCACCTCCATATACATATCCAAAGGAAATGAAGTCAGTGTCGTGAAGCAATGTCAGCATCCCTGTATTATAGCATCCTCACATGAAGAGATGGAATAAGCTTAAACATCTGCCCATCAATGAATGGGGAAATTACATGCACACACATTCACACACACATATGCACATACATACACGTGTCATGTGTAACTTCCTCTAACGCGGAAGGCATGATGTTAAGTTAAAGAAGCCAGACGTATAAAGACAAATACCACATTATTTCTTTTAATGTGGAATCTTGTTGAATTCACAAAACAGAGAGTAGGATGGTGCCAGGATCTAGGGACGGGGAAAATAGGGAGATGTCAGTCAGAGAGTCCAAACATCTACCTACAAGGTGAATACATTTGGGAATCAACTCTACAGTACGGCAATACTGTTAATATTGCGTTGTAGACTTTTAATGTGGTGAGTTTTTGGCACGCCCACCACATACACACAAAAGGATAACTGTGAAGGGGTGGGTGTGTTAGCCTGATTGCATGGTATCGTTCATAGTAGGTAAGTATGTCAAATCCTACTATACATTTCTAATACATATTATTTTTACTTTCCAATTATACCCCAATTAGGTCAGAATATATATACACACACACACACACACACACACACACACACACACACACACACACACATATATATATATATATATATATATATATATATTCTTACTCCATATATAACTTCCACTCCAAGTATTTTTACTCTGCTTTCTGATGTCCTGTGTCTAGTCATCCAGCTTGGCTTACTGAGTTCTGCCTATCCATGTTGGCCCACCTCAGGTCAGGGTGGGGATTCTGTGTCCTTTTCTGAGACTTCTTCTGTCTTCTTTGGCTTTATTGTTCTTCCAATAGGCAGATTCATAGTTGAGGTACTGGGTGGAACACGAACCCCAAGCTGCTCACTCATCTGCTTCACTAGTGGGAGCTGCCAAGGGTTCAGGTCACTTTACCCCTCTGTAGACATTAGCCCCAGCCAGTCCAGTTACCACAGCTATCTAGCCAACTAGGTTCAGTGGCTTATTTTTTGGTTCTGCAAGTCTCTATTCAAGCCACCTTCCAATCCCACCCCATGGCAACAATTCTCTCTTTAGTTCCTTGCGGGCACAGTACCTCAACTACATCCAAGGGACATCTCATCTGTATGGTCCCCTAGTAACACTAGTGATACATGATTAATATTGGGGTTCAACCTGAATATCTACAAAGCAAAACAGACAGCCACTGACTCTTACCTCAACCTCAGTCAGAAATAGAGATCCTGCCTCCAGGAATCTCAGAATGAGACTGTGTCTGAGAGCTGTTTCTTCCTGTTTTATAATCATCTCTAGTTCTGGGATTAAAGGTGTGCACCCCTGGGATTAAAGGGATGTACCGCCTGGTTTCTATGGCAACTAGTGTGGCTACTGGGATTAAAGGTGTGTGTTAACACTGCCTGGTCTGCAAGGCAGCATTAAGTGTTGGTCCACCTTGTTTCCTCCAAGGCTACACATTTCTGATATTCTCCATGCCATCTCGTGCCCGTCCTGGCATCAGGAATCCCATCCTGGCCCATCCAATCTATCTATGTCTTAGAGCACCAAAACCCCTACCCTTATCTCTTAAATTTGGTCATGTCTCTTCACCACCCAACAGGCCACTATGCTTTCTCACCTGTTCTAGGTACATCTAATCTTGCTCATTTGCCAAGTTCCTTCTAAGGGAGGTTTCCCTTTGCTGCTGTGGCATCAGAGTACCAAAGTGACCCCATTGATGGAGGAAGGTCATTGGCTAATAAAGGAACTGCCCTGGCCCATTTTATTGGTTAGGACATAGGTAGGTGGAGTAAACAGATCAGAACGCTGGGAGGAAGAGGAAGTGAGGTCAGAGACTCGACAGCTCTCCTCTCGGGGCAGAGCCATGCCGTGCTCCGGGATGAAGCTCCGACCCGGGATGGACATAGGCTAGAATCTTCCCGGTAAGCGCACCTTGGGGTGCTACACACAGATGATTAGAAATGGGCTAAATTAATATGTGAGAATTAGCCTAGAAGAGAATGGGCCAAGCAGTGATTAAATGAATACAGTTTGTGTGTTGTTATTTTGGGGCATAAGCTAGCCGGGCAGGCGGCCAGGGGTGCTGAGAACGCAGCCCCGCCGCCCTTATTACTTCACCCCATGGCTCCTTACTGTTCCCAGGACGAAGAGAACTCCAGGCCCAGTATGGCTGATTCTTCACTAGTTGGCTCTTCAGGTTCCCAGCAGCAGGACTCCCCTTTTCTATCTTTGCCCCAGCCATAATAGGCATTCTCCAGTCCTTACCTGTTCCCTCACACCCCGAGCCTTTGTATTCCTCTTCCAACCTCACCTCCAAAAAGAGACCCCTGGTCTCCCTGGCCAGCTTTTCCCCATTGCCTACCTCCACAGTACTATAGACTTCCACGGTGATACAGCTCTGCCTTTGTATGATTAGTTACTTTCTATTCATCAGGTCTTACTGATTCTAAGAGCAACCACTAGGGTATTAGGTCTCTTTTGCTCACTGTTCTTTCCCCTTTACAAAACCCATGTGATGTAGGAAGCTGGAAGCTAGTAATTGCTGTATGTGTATATGTATGTATGTATGTGTCTGTATGTAACACTGTTCTCACTTGCTGTGTGACTTTGGGAAAGTTACTTCACCTCTTCATGCCCGAATGCCTCATGTGGGAGTGTTTGAAGAGTCTTGAGGATGGTAGAACCAGGGTGATGCTGGCAGGTCCAGTGCAAAACACAGGGTAAGGACTCCCCAGCCAGCACTCACGCTGGGCACATGAAACCCACTGTACAAAAGGTGCAGAGTAGTAGAAATAAATCAAACTGGGGTCAGGAAGACCCAGAGTCTGGCCCACTGCCCCTGCCTTTTAGTCCCTGGTCTGCAAAGTCTCAGTCTTTCCATGGGCCAGGATATGAATGCTGGCTTCCATGCTGGTACAGGCCTGGTAGGCTGGCTTCCTCTCTCGCCTGGGAAACTGTTCTTTAGAGCCCTCACTGTATTGCACAAGGCAGACTCCACACCCAGGTCTGCTGGACCAGTGCCAGGTCCCAGGTCTCCCTTAACTTGTCCAGTGTCCAGTACCTAACTCCCAGCCTGGTACAGAGAGACCTGTCAGTCACAGTCCAGCATGGACCGGGAAGGCAATGGTCCTGACAGGTGGGGGTACCCCAGTGGGCCGGATGGGGGAGCACCAGGAGAGGGCCTGTGAATTCTGACTCCTGGCCAAGGGCTGGGGAAGGACTGCCAGTGCTGGCAGCTGCTGCCTTGGCTGCCTGCTGCCCTGAGCTAATGAGCGGGGCAGAGCCAGCTGGGAGGTCCAGGCCTGGCTTGGCTGAGCTGAGGGTGAGAAACAGGTCAGGGTTAGTCAGTCCTAGGCAGGTGTGAGCCCTGTCCCTGGTCCACACTGAGCCTGATCTTGGTCACAGATGGTCCCGACCCTTGTGACTACTTGGAAAGGACATTGGAAGTAGAGAGTAGAGGTCCCAGTAAGCGAAGAGTTAAGAACTGCATGTTTAAGGTGAATGTGCCCAGAGAGTGTGTAGGTTTCGGGCCTCATCTTACAGCTCAGGGTGTTTCTAGGATCCTTGTGGTCTCACAGTGGATGGGTCCCCAAGCGAAGACCCAGGATTCCAAAGTCCTTTCTATCTCCCGGCTGAACTGATCTTTTATGCAGTAGTTTCCTCTCTTGAAAGAGGAATGTTGGCATCAAGGCCCCAACAGTCTTCCAAAGAGATGCAGAGACCAGCCTGTGCTCTGAACCTACCCTCCCTGCATTGGCCAATGGGTCACAGAGGGCAAGAATCTGAGCAGAGAAGTTAGAAGTCCAGGATGACTCATAGGTGACCTCTGCCTCGGCTACTCTAGAGCTGAACTTAGCAAAACTAACACTAATAGTGACCATACTTGAGGGTCAGTTCCAGGAAGAAAGCAGACCTCATGAGTAACTTTGTCCTGTTTTAAGCACACCAACGATCCAGTTCCCTATATATTCCTAACCACAGGGCCCTGGGGGAGGAAGTGACATTGTCCCCTCGAAGTAGCCAAGAAGGCTGAGGCCCTGAACAGTGAGGGACTGGGCTGAGGAGACAGTCAGGCCATGGAGTGGAGCAAAGGTACCAATTCCCATCTGACCTCTGACTCTAGAAGAGATCAAGGCTCCATGTCTCCCAAAAGGAGGCCCCTGGGGAGAGAGACAAGGCTGGGGAGTAGATCCTGGGTGGGCCCTGGGACTCCATCATCCTGTAAGGCCCCAGCCCTGTAACTTACTTAATTTCCTGCTCACACCTGCTCTCCATATGGTTTCACTTCCGAGGCTCACAGCCTCCAAATTTTTGTTCTGTAAGAACCTCCCTATGTCCCAGGGCTGTAAACACAGCTGGTGGTAGTGGATAAAGTAGGGCTGGCTTGGGACACCCCACCCCAGCCAGACTGTAGTTAGGAGCATTCTTTCCAGATGTTCCCCCACCAGCCCAGCACAAGGCCCCTGAGGTCTCCTTCTGCACTGAACATTCATTCAGCCCCTGACAGTAGGACTCTCTCCAGGACACCAGACTCCTGAGAATCAGCCTGGAGAGCAATGCTGCCCAAGAGAAGCAAGCATGCTTGGGGAGAGGGCGAGGAGCAGGGCAGGGAGAGCTCTTTCTGGAGTCCATGGGGCATGGATGCCTAGGCTCCAGAGCTTCTTACTGAGCATGTGCGGAGTGCCTACCGGGCTACTCCCTCCCCAGACACCATGGGCAGCTGGGAGTTTGGGCTTTCCTCTTAACTTTGTTAAGAGCTCCACCTGTCCTTGCCTCTTCCCTGTGTGTGACACTCTCTACCCAGCCACACAGCTTCCCTCAGAAGGGGCTTCACTAACAATTCCAAAGTCAACCCCTTCAGGGCCAGACCTGTGACATAATCCTGAGGTCATTGCTGTGTGATGTCATAGGGTGTAGCAGAGCCTGGCAAAGCCAAGGGCCCTGGCTCCCTCAGAGCACCCCCCACACACACACCCGAACAACCGCCTGCTGATTTCTGATTTGGGGAAACTGGGGTTTGTCTCCACTGTGTTGAAATCTAGATTTCTGTGTGAAAGCCAGAGTTTGCAATGCAGGCCAAACTTGGTCAGCTAGAACCTACAGCGGTCCCTTTAGATCCCCCCCCCCCCACACTTATCTCAGGCTTAATGTCACATCCAGCTTTGTGGGCTGGTGGTCTCCTGCCAGGAGAGTGACTTCCCCTGGCACTGTCCCTTGTGGGAGCGGGCATTGTCTTTTCTTGAGGCCTCCCTTTTTCTCATTTCCAAGATGACAAGTTTTCCTTCCCCGCCTCCAGCTATTGCTAGTCTCCACACCTGCAAATACTGCTTCAGGCTCCACCGTGGCCTGTTCTATGCACCCCTTCTCTCCTCGGAGCCTCTTCCGACCCAGCACCCTCACACTGCACTGGAAAGCCCCAGAAAGCCCTGGGTCCAGCCCTCTCCTCAGCCCTGGGAATGGACAGAGCCACCTCACCCCATCTGGTGCCGTTAACTACAGGGCGCCGCTAGTGGAGGGAGTGTTTAAGGAACAAGTCTGGATCCACGGCAGTGGAGCCAGGACCAGGACTCAGATGCAGAGCTCTGCACCAGAACCCCAGTCCACCTCTCTGGCCTTCAGTGGCACCAGCGACATCCTCAGAAAGCTGTAGGGTTCATCTCTGGAGAGGATAAAGGGTAGAATTCCTCTCCTTTTCCCACAGGAAGGGGGCTAGGAGGGGGGCAGGCAGATGTGACCCCCTCTTCCCAGGCATCTTGAGACCCCCATGGACAGCCCTCTGGGTGCTGTGAAGGTGTTGGAGGAATTTGATCCAAAAACTAGCTCAGAACTGTGGCTGGGAACTCGGAGGATGGTCTGCGTACCCAGCAAAAATAGAGCCAAGACCCAGCTACCCCTGAAGAGATCCTATAGCCAGGCTTTACTTCTGCCATCTTTAAGACTAGTCCACTGGGACAGCCCTTGGAATCAGAGCTTGCCTTCTGCTTCCAGGGCAGAGCTAGGAATAGATGCAGTACAGGCAGGGTTCCAGCCTCTGAGCCAAGGGTGCCCAGCACAGCTTTAGGAAAGGAGCTACCTCCATGGGCCTTTCCACCACCATCCCTTGTCCTCATTCACACTAAGTTGGGACCCACTGGCCAAGACTGGGACATAAGATATGAACACCTGACATGGCCAGTCAAGTCCCCACTCCTGAAGTCAGTAATGTACATGGGAGGAAGGAGATGGTAAGGTGACACCAGCCCCACTCCTTTGTCCTCTGTTCACAGTCTTTAGTCCCCAGCATTCGGGCAAGGAGATAGCCCAGACCTCAGTCCCCAGCATTCGGGCAAGGAGATAGCCCAGACCTCAAACCCTAGCATTCGAGCAAGGCGATACCCCAGCCCTCAGAACTAGGGATAATAAATCTGAACATTCAGGAAGAACTCTGAGGCTGGGAAGTTCACCCCAGTGTCTAGCCTGGGTCCCCTGCTTACAGAGGCAAGGGGACGCTAGAAGAGAGGATGGTCACTGACTGATGTGTTGAGAATCTCTCAAGACATGAGACCTTCTAAAGTTGTCTCACTCGGACCCGCAGCTTGTCACGGGAACTGTCATTTGCCCCCACAGGATTTTGGTGACTCCCTAGCCTAAGAAAGTGACTTCTGAGAGCCTCACCAATAAAGACCCAGGATAGATGCCCCTGAGGCTTGCAGGTAAGGCAGGCAGCATGCTATCTTTGGCCTAGTGCTGTCCCCAGCCTCGGAGACCATCTTTGGGAAACAGGAAAATCCCCTTTCCAGAAGATGATCTGACAGTGCCCAGTATACCAGGTTGACTCTTAAGTTTACCCCAGCCATTGTGTTCTGAGGATCACAGTTCCCTCTTGAACCATATGGGAAGATCCGCCCAGCTGACTGAGTTCCGAGAAGGGATGGCGTCCCCACCACCATGAACGATTCCTCTGAGAACAGCTGAAATGGACAGGGATGAGGAGGAGAGTCAAAGTCTCATTTTGGTTTTGGCTTTTTAAGATGGTGGTCTTAGTATAGAGCCCTGGGTGGCCTAGAACTTGATATGTAGACCAGGCTGGCCTCAAACTTAAGGTAATCTTCTCTCCAAGTGGTGTGCACCAGCACACCCAGCCTGAACTTTAAAGAATTTTGGCTTAACCAGATTTCCTTTCTGTTTCCAAAGCTAAGGCCCTTCCTATAGATGGCAGAGTTAGTTTCTGGTTGGTAGGGGATCCCTGATGTCAGCTTATACCTTCTGCCTTCAGAGTCAGCTCTTCTGGGGAGAAGGCTCTCCTAGTTTGCTTCCATGTTGCCATAAACACCGTGAGCAAAGGCAGCTTGGGAAAGAAAGGGTTTATTTCAGCTTACAGGTTACAGTCCATCAGGAGGGAAGCCAAAGCAGGAACTCAAGATGGGTGCTGAGGCAGAAACCCAAGGAAGAATGTTTCTTACTGACTTGCCTTCTCTTACTTGCTCAGCTACATTTCTGCTGTAGTCCAGGCCCTCCCACCCGAGAATGACACCGCCCACAATGGGCGGGGCCCTCCTACATCAGTTAGCAATCAAGAAAGTGCTCCATAGAGCGGTCTGATGCAGGAGATTCCTCATGCAGGAGATTCCTCAATTGAGATTCCCTCTTCCCAAGTATGTCGAAGTTTATGTCAAGTTGACAAAGACTAGCCAGCACGAGGCCCACCAGGTGCCTTGTAATACCATCAGCAATTAGTGACGGTTCATTAGTCTGTAATTAATCAATGAATCTGGGATGAGAACCCTTCACTCTGCATACAATAACAGTTCCATTCATGACCCACGTGACAGACTCTGCTTAGCCTATAAAGACTTGAAGAGCACAGGAGCCAGAGGAGGGATTATTGAGATGGGGTTTGACTGTTGGGCTGGGTCTGGAATGAGAGAGGGAGGAGAGGGGCTTTGGATGGGATTCTACCCGCTTCAGGTCAGCCCCTCTCCTCCCGGGGCACAGCTGCTTATCCAGCAGTTCCACGTGGCTTAGCCAAGGCCACAGGAATCAGTTATTTCCCTTCCTTTATGTGACCTCAGAGGACCCTGAAGGTGGGCCTGGAATAAAGAAAACTCCAGAAAGGACTCACTTAGGAGGCCCAGAAGCCTGACTGTTCAATCCTGCCCCACCTGTGACTTGCTGTGAGCCAGTTCCCGACCTCCTCCAAGTCTGCAAGCATTCCCTGTGGAAAGGGTCCTCTTTCTGGAGACATCTCTGTGATCCCTGCGTCCTCCAGACACCTTCCCTTGCTAGCCATGGTAGATAACCTCAGAGACAGGGATGCAACCATTGACCCAAACTGTAGAGGCTAGCTCAGTAGCTCCTACCTCTGTTGCGGAAGATTGACCTGCAGGAGAGGGCTTCAAGCTGCCAAGTGCCCTCCAGGAGGAAGGTAGACTTGAGGCCTGAGAGTCTGGCTGCCTCTTGCCTCCTAGAAGATAAGGAACCAGGTATCCTTGGCTCAGGGCCTGACTTGAAGAAGGCTAGTGAGTGGCAGGGTGGGGTGCGGCGGTTTCCTGATCTTCTCAAGATAGTCGGGCCCACCCAGCCACACACCTGGCAGTTGACCTCAAGGACACCTAGTGTGAACCTGTCTTCCCACCTCCCTCTGGGTTCTCCAGGAAAGCCATCAACGGAGTCAGAGTGGACCACTCTGAATGCTAGCAGGACCTTTTTTCTGCCATGCCAGCTTGTCCTTCGTTCATCCTCCCCAGTGCCTGCTTGAAGGCTTCCTTGCTGGTGTTTCTGGGCACATGGCTTTGGCCCTATTCATCCCACTAAGAGCTCCCTAGGACTTCAGCAACAAGAACAGAATAAATTGGGCCCTTCCCTTTGCTCTGCTCTCCTGGTGGGCTGTCCTGGGATTAGCACTGAGGATAAGACAGGCCCACTGTGCAGTTTGCTTTGAAGTTCTAAAAGGACAAGGAGGCCCAAAGGGCTGTGAGGCAAATGGGGGAGACAGGTTCAGATGGAACTAGAAGACAACAGAGGCAGCTGGAGGGTAGCAGACAGCCAGGAAAGTAAGGACAGGGATGGAGAGGGTGAAGAGGCACCGGAGAGATGGCTCAGTCAGCAAGATGAGCAAGCCTGTGGATCTGAGTTCAGATCCATCTCCAGTACCCATGTCAAAATCCATGCTGCCTGTAACCACAGTGCTGGGGTGAAGAGACGAGAGGATGCCTGGGCCTTGTTGGCCAGCTAATCCAGCCAAATCTTTTCTGAGAGATCCCATCTCAAAAATATGGAGAGAGATAGAGGAAGATACCTACAGTCAACTTCTAGCCTCCATATACATGAGCATACTCATTCATACATGCACACGCATGCACATACACACATCAGGGGGCGGGGGAAAGAATGTGTGAGGCACACAAACTGAACCAATGTGCATGTGCAAACATACAGCTCTCTCTCTCTCTCTCTCTCTCTCTCTCTCTCTCTCCCTCTCCCTCTCTCTGGCTAGGGGTATGGAGGTATGTGGTGTGCATGCTCCCTCAGCCTCCATCCACGTCTGTGATTTTCCACATCTCCATCCCCCAGCAGAAGCCTACAAGAAGCAGGCACTGCATTTTCCCTTAGTCATGACCTTGAAGGAAAAACCAAAAAGCAAGAAGCTTCTCATTCCCTCCCACACACAGCTGTGCTTGAGTTTGGCCCCTCACACCATGCTGGGTTGGAAACTTCAGGCCTGGAGTTTGTCAGACACGCTCCTCTTGTACCCTGGGGAGGAGTTTGGGACACAAGGTGCACCCCTCTTCTACACCCGACCCCAGTCTCTTCCTGCTGAGACTGAACTAGGTCTGAGCACTGAGAAAAGAGGCTCCGGTTCATCTAGTCCCCAACTGCAGCCGCTGGGCTGTTTAGCAAGGGCAGGCCTTTGGAGACAGTGAGAGAGGAATCCTAGCCTTGTAGACAGCTGACAGGGATGTAGGTCTTAGAGAGGGACTCGGGGTCCTGAGGTTGTACTGGGAGTCCGGAGAGTCAACTGGTCCATTCTGGAAAGAATCACAGCAGTCTCCCCACTCCCAGCTCCAGTTCTAGATTCTCCTCAAGGCCCAAAGGAGTCAGTCAGCTATGCCAGGAAAAGCCATTACCCTGACAGACTCCCCCACCTGCTAAAAGCTTCCTCCTCCGCCCCCAACCCCTTCCCCTGGGCCTTCCTCCCCTCTTCCCTTCATCTCACTCACCTACCCTGACCACCTCTTAGTTAGGCTGAGGAGACTTAACTCTTTGTGGTCCTAAGGGAAAGCTCTGTCTAACTTCCGCCATCTTTTAACATCTGACTTGTTCCTGCAAAATCCCTTGAGCTTGGATGGAGGAGGAGAGGACAGGAGCTGGAGGGGGAAGACGGGCTGTCAAGGAACAGGTCACGGGTTCCGATCTCAGACCTGTCGCTGCCATTCTCACGGCCTTGGTTTTGTATTTTCCTACACATCGAGTCACTTGAAAATCCCTAAGAGGCCCCCAGAGATGAACCAGTGTGGGAGCAGGTGTGTGACATGTGGCTTGTAGGAGGGCCTGCCTGCCTTCCTGCGTGTCCTCAGTGCACCCACATCTCCACGACCGCTGTGCTGTCTTCCTCTGCCTCTGTCAGGGGTACAGAGTCCCAGTGCAGGAGGCCAAGGTGACTCTGCATTTACATCGGTGTGGCGTACTGGTGGCAAAGCCCGTGAGCACTCTAGTCTCTGGCTTTGCAGGTGCAACTATCAAGAGAGAGGATAGAAGTGCAGAATGGCAGGAAGAGCTCATATGGCACCCCTCAGTCAGCCATGATCACAGAGACAGGGCAAAGGGACAGAGAGGGATGCACCAGACCTCCTCTGCTGGGTGTGTGGTGTAGCTCTGCTCCTACAGGCTGGGTCAGGGACTGCTCATCCCTACAGCAGCACCATTTACAGCCTGATACAACACAAGGATATTAACTCTTTCCTTGAGCCGTTTAATGGCTCTGGATCTCAGGCTACTCAGCTCCTGCACCCATAGGCTGCACTGAGCTACAGAGAACCCCGGCTCCTGCCTCACCCGCAAGCCTGCCCCTAGAGCCTGAGAGCTCAAGGGCCAGGAAGCTTCCTCTTCTGCCCTGTGCCCAGCACCCTGTGTCCACCCCAGGGTTCTGAACACAGTGGGAAGGGAAATAGTATACCACACTGAGAGGGCTCAGAGCTGAGGCATCTGGGCCAGCCTGCGACTCTGGGCCACACACTTAGAGAAATGAAAGCCAGGAACGAGCAGCCTAGAGGGGTGGCATTGGGCCAACTGTTATCCAGAAGCAACCTCCCATAGAACAGACCTCCAGAGAAGAGGGTCCAGATGGGGTCCCGGCATAGATGCACCTGCCAGGATCCCTCTTTGGCAAGGGGAAGGAAATCGGATAGGCGTGGCATCTGCCATGCTTTCACTTTGAACTTCCGGCTCCTGCACCTTAAGTAAAGGCCTCCGTAGTGGTCAGCAAGATGGGGTGGTCACCAAACAGAACAGCTGAGGGGAGAAGCATTGAGCCCAGGATGGCATGTGAGTCTACATGGGGAGAGCTGCCCACTTTCTGTCTACCCTCTGCCAGTGGAGCCCAGGAAGGGGTCACAGCAGGCAGGAAGGCTCCTAACTCAACCACCCCTCCTCTCCAGAAAAACCACATCAGAGGAAGCCACCGCTCACAGCCCCAAAGCAGTGACCTCTGTGGCCTCAGAACCCACCAGAACACCCATCTGGGGGGACACAGTGAAAGTGGAGGTCCAGGCAGAGGATACAGGACAAGAAGGTGAGGCTGGGGGCTTGGGGCTGGGGGCTGGCGTGCGGGAGGGGCAGTGAACACAGCTCTACCCCCTTGGAAGGCAAAAGCGGGCTCCTCCCAACACAGCTGGAGATCACCTGAGCACCTCCCTGGGCTCCGATAAAAGCATTTGAAAAAGACAATCATAATCCCATCACGCCTCATCACCCCCAGCCTGCTGGAAAAATGAGTTGTTCCACATAAATGAATTTTCCAGACAGTGTGAGCTTATCGTTTTTTATGGCGGTTGTTATTATTTTCATGGTTGTTATTACTGCCACGTCCCATAGAAACGCCACTTTATAGTTTTGTAGCATGTCCCCACGCATCCATCATTAGAGTCACCACCTCCTAAGAGGAGCTATGCTACTTAGAAGAGAACACTAAGGCTTAGGGAATTTAAATAACACAAATCCTGAGTGGATCTTTATCCCCAGCTTGTCTTCCCTTGGTCCTAGACCAGACACTCGCAAGTGTGCCCTGTTGTTTCTCACTGTGAGACCATCTAGTGTCTACCCTCAAGTGAGAGGTTAGGCTGGGCATATTGAAGTACTGACTGCTGATGCCAGAACTGATTGGAAACACTGGCACTGGGCAGCCTGGGCGCAATGGCGCTGGGCAGCCTGGGAGCACTGACTCTGGGAAGCCTGGGAGCACTGACTCTGGGAAGCCTGGGAGCACTAACGGCACAGAGCAGAGGTCCCTTGCCACATCCCTGGACACAGCTAGTCAGATCAGCAGCCTTACTTCTTGCAGATGGCTCTAGAAGAGACAGCAGGCTTTAGTGTCCTTGTTCACCTCCCAGAACCAAGAGTTGACTATCATGAGACCGTGGGAGGGAAACACCCACAAGGAGAAGCTAGCTGCAGGCAGGCAGGGGAACAGTTTCCTTTCTGGAAAGGGGGAAGTGGAGCTGTGGGGATGGTTTGAGAAGGTATGGAACAGAAGCAAAAACATCCCTGGGATTTCACAGATACACATGTGTGCTTGTACACGCACACTTTGCAAGGACCTGTGTGCTGGCTTGTGTGTTTCTGTGAATGCCATTGCATAATACTGTTGTCTGTGCTGTAGTCTCCCTACCCCATGAGCTCTCTCTCTCTCTCTCTCTCTCTGTGTGTGTGTGTGTGTGTGTGTGTGTGTGTGTGTGTAAGGAAGCTAGTAGGGATGGTAGGTGGCCCCTGCCTTCTGCCATGCACAGCTGGAATAAAATGAGGGAGGACGTGACAAGGTCAGTGGTCTTGAGTCTTTTGTGTAGCCAGAGCAGGACTAATTGCAGGAGAGATGGGAGGGGCAGGAGGGTGAGGAGGCCACACGAATTAGACAATATTGGCAGGCACCTCTTTGCAGACTAAAGTCGCTTGTTGGAACCCAGTTGGAACTGGTTGCTGTGGTGATATCTACAGCGGAGGTAGGGAATTGGGGGCCAGGCCAAGAGGCAAGAGGATTGGGTGGGAGAGGAGGCTTGAGGACATGTTGATGAAAAGCAAAGGGGGGTTTTAGACCCTGGATCAAGGCCAAAGTGGGCGGGTAACCAAAATGGCTTGTTGGCCACACAAAAGGAGTGGTGGGAAGCAGAAGGGCTCAGTGCCCAAACAGGAAGCTTATGAAGCCTGTTTGAAACAAGAAGACATGAGCATGGAAGGAATGGTTGTCCATCCCCCCAGTTACAGCTCAGGCCCAGTTTCTTACAAAAATAGAGCGTCCCAAGACAGGCAGAGATATAGGGTCTCATAAATTCCAATTGGTTTGGGGGACTCAGAGTCCATGGGGAGTGGGTGTGTGTTTACAGCTTCCTTGGCTGGGACTGCAGATTCTCCTCAGATCTGTTCAGGGATGGGTGATTGTGTGGAGAGCTGCAGATGGTTAACAAGGGTAAACTGGTGAGAGCCAGGGTGAGGGATATGCAGTCCTCATTCATAAGTCCTTCCTCAGAAATCTTAGAAATTGGATAAGATTTCTTTCTTTTCTGTTTGGTTATTTAAAGTATTAATGTTATACAGAAGCCCAGAGGGGATAAATGACTTCCTAGAGGCCAGAAAGTAAATTAGCACCTTAGCAAAAGAACCCAGACTTTCTTTCTGGGTCCAGATCCCATGCAGCCCACTCTTGGCAAGTGGCTTCCCCTCTCTGTGCATTCAGGGTACCTGTAAGGAAGACTTAGAAAGAATAGCTTCCTACCCTCTTGTCACCCCACTGCAGGTGGGAGGGGTGCACAGGCCTGGGGCAGCAGCTGTTCATGGCACTCAAACGTCCTCTAAGGAAGGGCACCCCTCAAACAAACTCCTTGTCCTTTCTTGTCCATTTTTCTCTGTATCTCTTTAGATTTCCCTTCTTCCAGCTCCATCTTCTCTCCCCCATCCCTTTATCCTTCTCCTCTTTCCTCATTCCCCACCTCTTCTTCTAAAAAACAATCACAGATTTCCAAGAATGGGGAAAATGAATAATCTAGCCTCCTTGCCACCATTTCCCAGCTGTGGGATGTTGGTCCAGTTCCATGCCCCCTTTGAATGCCACTGCTCATATTTTAGAGAGAAAGGTGATGGTACTTGTTATAAGAATTCATAGGAATTCTAGCTGGGGAATTTTTAGCATTGTGCCTGGAACACAGCAGGTGCTCATGAGTGGGTACCGTGATCATTTCCAGGATTCTGGCTTTCTCCTTAAAGTTTGTCCTGATTTTAGGAGACAATGTTGTCTCTGGGAAATGTTTACTAAATGGTGTGCTGATCTTCATTCTAATTTCTTTGGAGCAGAGCTGGAAAAAATGGCTTAGTGTTTAAAAGCACTTGTTGCTATTGCAGAGTACCTAGACTCAGTTCCCAGAAGGCACACGGAAGCTCACATCTGTTTGTAACTCCATGACTTAGAGTTTCTATTGCTGTGAAGAGACACTGTGACCATGGAAACTCTTAAAGAGGAAAACATTTAATTGGGGTGGCTTGCTACAGTTTTAGAAGTTTAGTCCATTATCATCATGGTGGGAGATGGTGGCGTACAGGCAGACATGGTGCTGGAGAAGGAGCTGAGAATTCTATATCTTGATCCAAAGGCAACAGGAAGTGAACTGAGACAGTGGGCATGGCTTGAACATATATGAGACCTCACAACCTGCCTCTACAGTGACAGACTTCCTCCAAAGCCAAACCTACTCCAACAAAGCCACACCTCCTAGTAGGCCACTCCCTGTGAGCTTATGGTGGGTGATTACATTCAAACTACCAAGTTCTACTCACTGATCCCCATAAGCTTGTAACAATATCATGATGCAAATGCATTTAGTCCAACTTCAAAAGTACCTATAGTCTATCACAGTCTCAACAATGTTTTAATGTCCAAAGTTCAAAGTCTCTTCTGAAATTCATGCAATTTCTTAACTGTAATCACCTATAAAATCAAAATAAAAAAAAAACAGATCACAAACTTCCAACATATAATGGCACAGGATATACATTACCATTCTAAAACATAGGAAAGGACCATAGTGAGGAAATACTAGACCAAAGCAAGACCGAACACTAGCTGGACAAATTCCAAACTCTGCTTCTCCGTGTCTGATGTCAAAGCGCTCTTCAGATCTCAACTCCATTCTCTGTCTCTGTCTCTCTCTGTCTCTCTGTCTCTGTCTCTCTCTCTCTGTCTCTCTCTCTGGCTGGTTCCACTCCCTAGTAGCAGTTTTCCTCAACAGGTATCCCACAGCTCTGGCATCTCCAACATCTTGGGATCTCCAAGGCAATCCAGGCTTCAACTTTATAGCTTCACACAATGGCCTCTCTAGGTCTCCATTCAAGACACCCCTGGCACATGTCTGACCTCAACAGCTTTCCTAACTTGCTGAGGAGTAATGGAGAATATCCTATTACCTCTTCCTTCTATCCTTAAAGCCAGAACCACAGGGCAGAAGCTGCTAAGTTCTGATGCCTGCTGGGGCTAGAATATGCCCCCCCCTGTTCAATTACATCTTGACCAGCTTTCTGTCTTCCTTTACTCCCTAGGCTTGGTTGTCCTGAAACTGGATCTGTAGACCAGGCAGGCCTCCCACACTGAGATCTGCCAGCCTCTGCCTTCTGAGTGCTGGGATTAAAGGTGTGAACCACCATACCCAGTTCTAAGCTTTTCTTTATCCCTTTTCACAAGTTGGAAGCTTAACTGGGTGGGATCTTGCCCTGAGGTCACCACTCCCTTTATT
Organism: Microtus oregoni; assembly: GCF_018167655.1. NCBI lineage: Eukaryota > Metazoa > Chordata > Mammalia > Rodentia > Cricetidae > Microtus > Microtus oregoni. Next base: position 134,365 of record NW_024544893.1, on the reverse strand, counting down.
CCATGCCTTAATCTGATTTATCTCCTTGAACACAGGATTTAGCTCCACTCTACTTCCTGGTGCCCCTTTTCTCAATCTGTTCATTTTGAATTTTCATTTGCCCAACTTGCTCCTTTTCATTATAAATCTTCGTTAGAGTTACCACTAATAACCACACAACAGACTCTATGCTAGGCTGTTTTGAGATTTCCTCTGCCAATGGAATTCATCTAAAACTCTTCACCTTAGATTCAGGCAGACTTTTTGGACAAGGGCGAAAAACAGTCACATTCTTCACCAAAATATAATAAGATCAATCTCTAGGCTACATATTGCTATTATTATTCTCCTCTGAGACATCTTGAGCTAGTTCATCAAATCACACTCAGCACCACTGTCTTCCATGCTCCTACTAGGATGGCCCATTCAGCAACACTTAAAACATTCAACTGCTTTTCTAATCCACAGTCACAAGGTCTATATTCTTTCAAATAAAACCATTGTCAGGTCTCTCACAGTAATACCCCAGTACCTGTATTCTGTTGTAGTTCGGGTTTCTATTGCTGTAAAGAGACAATATGACCACAACAGCTTTTATAGGGGAAAATATTTAATTGGGGTGGCTTACAGTTCAGGGGTTTAGTCCATTATCACCATGGTGGGACATGGTGGCATGCAGGTAGACATGGTACTGGAGAAGGAGCTGAGAGTTCTACATCTTCTTCCAAAGGCAACAGGAAGTAAACTGAGACACTGGGCATGGTTCAAGCATAAATGAAACCTCAAAACCTGCCTTCACAGTAACACACTTCCTCCAACAAGGCATACCTATTCCAACAAAGCCACACCTCCTAATAGTGCCACTCCATATGAGCTTATGGGGCAGTTGCATTCAAACTACCGCACCACACTCCAGTCCCAGGGAATCTGATTCCCTCTCTGGCCTTTGCAGGCACAAGGCTATCACATGGTGCACATGCAGTCATGTAGGCAAACACTCCCACACAGAAAGTGAAAATGAAAATAAAATTAAACTTCCCAAAAGTACTGAATTTACTTGGAGTAAGCTTCTTTAATTATTTGTTTTTATTTTATGAGTTTGAGCAGTTTGTCTGCCTGCATGTCTATGCACCATATGCATGCAGTGCCTATGGAGGCCAGAAGGGGATGTGAGATCTGGACCTGGAGTTACCAGTGTTGTTAGTTGCCTTGTGGGTTCTGGAAATTGAACCCAGGTCATCTGGAGAGCTGCCAGTACTCTTGATGCTGAGCCATCTCTCTAGCCCCATGAAGTAGACTTTTCCTGGTTCTTATATTGAGCATTTTCTTGAATAGATTGTTGTTCTTGACTGAGCCTCTCTTTCCCTACCTAAAACATACAGGACACACGCCTTCCCAGTGGGAGTGTTTCTGACCAAGGGGTCTCAGTCCTGCAGAGGGCGCTATTACCGTTGGCCTGTAACACTATGCTTACATATGTCTATTGCCTTGTAGGACTGAACTTGGTCATATGTGGCCATTCTTGGGTCAGAGGTTCTTCACATTTGGAGGTTCTCACAGTACATGACATGGAGCCTTGCCCTGGATAGAAATGCAAATAGTGCCTGGGGGTTTTTATACACATGTATGTTTCCCACATGTCCATGTGTCATGTGACTTTCCCCAGGAAAACAAATGTGTTTATCCCATGTGGTGTACCACGACAAACTAATGATTCCTCTCAAGTCTAGCTTGATGGACCAGAAAATTTATTTAGGTTACTTCAAGAAAGGAGCTACTATATTAGTCTCCTTCCCCATCACTGTGATAAAACATTGACCAAAAACAACTTGGGGAAGAAAGGGTTTATTTGACTTACAGGTTATAGTCCATCAGGGGAAACCAAGGCAGGAAGTAGCTTAGAGCAAAAATTAACAGAAGAATTTTGTTTACTGGCTTGCCCACTACTTTTCTTATACAGACCGGGCCCGTCTGACTAAGGATGGCACCGCCCACAGTGGACTGGGCTCCCTGCATCAATTAATAGTTAAGAAAATGGCCCAAAGACATGCCTACAGTTCAGTCTGATGGAGTCAATTCCCCACTTGGTGGTCCTTCTTCCCACATGACTCTAGTTTGTGCCTACTTGACAAAATCCAGCCAGTACAGTCACAGGAGCATGGGGGCTCGGAGGCAGCAAAATCACTGGAAAGCTCACCCTCAGCTGGGGAGGCAACTCACAAAAGCAGCATCAGTGTGTGTGTGTGTGTGTGTGTGTGTGTGTGTGTGTGTGTGTGTGGAGTAGATTCTGGCACAGCTTGCAGGCAGCTCCACCAGAGAATCTCCTTTTACCAGTAATTGTTGACTGCTATTATCATCGGGAGGGGGATTGTGAATTTTGTAATTTTCTGAGCCTTTCCATTTCATGGTTTTCCTGAGTTTTGTGAGCCTCCCTCCCTGCTCCAGAAGGGAGTGTTTACTTCTATGAAAAAGCTACCCAAGGAAAGGCCTACATTCCTCCATGCGTTCCAACATCTGTCTGTCTCCACAATGTCCCTTGCCTCTCGCTGTCTCCCATCACTGGGAAAGCTCTTTCCCCACCCTCCACTCTCTCCAGATGTCATCCTCAAGGTGATGGACAACAACAAGAAAGAGGAGCTGGTGTCCTATACAATCCCCATTAAATACCTACGTGTCTTCCACCCATACCACTTTGAGTTTAAGAAGGTAAGCCTAAGCAAGCCCCAGGCTCAGCCTAACCTCTGCCTGGCTAGGAGAGATCTGATGGGGAAGTGCTTTGGTGTTCCCAAATGTTCTCTGAGAATAGAGTGGAGGGTGGGCCCAGGCCATGTTCCTCCCAAGCCAGAGATGTGGAGTATAAATTTGGTAGGCAAAACATTCTCCAGAATGAACCCTGTCAGGGGGACAACTGAATACCAACCTGGAGTAGAAATTCCAGCCTCTCAACCTTGGACTAGACTCCTTACTGCTGATTGGTGAAGGGGAAGATCCACTCTCATTGATCAAGCATTATATTAAGTACCTACTGAGTGCCTGGTCCTGGACCACAAAGGAGTAGAAGCATCACCTTGCTCTCCTCCAACAAGCACTCCAGAACTTTTCCTTTCAAAGGAGAGGACAACAGGAGATAAGATTGTCTGGGTTCCTTCCCAGGTCTGCCACTCCCTAGCTGTATACCCATAGGAGGCCACTTTACTCCAGTCCTCCATTACTCCATAGCGAAGGCAAGACATGGCACCTCTAGACAGGCTCTGGTGTGGTAATGGGTGAAGTGCCAGCACATGGGAAGAACTCAGCATAGGTAGTTCCCATCCTTTCTCCTTCCCTCAGGCCTTGGCACTCACCTTTCTGCCAAGCAACTCTTCTACTATGATGCCAGAGATCTTTATCTTCCCTGGGTTCCAGGACTACAGAAGGGGAACCAGGGCAGGCAGGAAAGCAAACCTCTTCCCCAAGAGACCCTGGAGGTAGCCCTAGATCTGTCTCTGCCAGCCCCTAGCCCCCCCAGCCCTCTGTCCACCTACATCGCAGGCCTCCTTATCACATTTTCACCCAGAGAGCAGGCAGCAGTAGTGTCTGCGAGGGCAATGAAATATTCAAACGGAAAAGGGGAGATTTATTGACCGATCTTCTTGGAAGGGCTCCCAGGGACCATGAGCTTTAATTACAGCTGGAGTCCCAGTGGTGCAATGATAAGCAAGTGTCCGCACAGGGCTGGATTTATGACCAGGTTCTGCCCCTTAGACATGCTCCTTCCTATGTTTCTTCTGTCTCCATCCTGTCTTCACCCCACGCAGTCTGAGAATGCTGATGAAGACACTGCCAAGACCCGCCTCTATGCCACCGTGGTTCGGAAGGGCAACTTGCTACCCCGCTACATTGGCTGTGACCATACCGCTCTGGAGGTACCAGCACTGGGGGGACTGTGGGGACAAGTGGAGCCCTTGATTGCCTCCAATTGGCCTTAGAGTATGGACCAGAGGTGTCTAGGGAAGAAATCAACAAGGACAAAAGCGATGAGACCTTTCCAAATTAGCCAGCAAGACGGCTCAGTGGGTAAAGTGTTCGCGTGCAAACCTGATGACCTAAGTTCAGTCCCTGAAATATACACAGAGAACTGACTCCATAAGGTTGTCCTGTGGCCTACACTCACACAAATATACACATGCATGCATGCATGCACCATGCACAAGCACCCCTCCCACAGACAAACATACCATACACACAATTAGAATAATTTTTTTAAAAAAAATATTTAAAACATAAACAACAAAATAGCCAGAATGTGTGAAGACGATCCCTGATTGGGACAAAAGTACCCTGGTCTCTCCTTCCTGTAACTGCCCTTGGAAGGAGGAAAAAGGGGCCGAGTGGCAGCTGTGTTTCTCATGTGCCTGTGTATTTCAGGGAGCAACAGTAGGCTCCCTTGGATTTTGCACTCCCAGGAGCAAGGAAAAGCCCATCTTCCATATCCTGGTCCAGTCCCTGGCTGTGTTCAGGTCTGTTCTCTCCTGTTGGGGTAAGGACCCATGACCTAGGGCTTACGACTGCCAGACAAAACCTGCCATCTCCCTGGCCCTTCCTGAACTCGGCTGGTCTACTGCTTGAGTGTTCACAGCCTCTTTCACCCACTCATCCTCCAACAGCTATTTATACACCATCAGTCACCCTCAGCCACTGGGCAGACCGAGCACAAGCCAAACCATAATATCTCACCTTTCAGCCCAGCGACAGCTTCGGGAGGAATGACGGATGCTTGAGGCAGGCACGGCCCAGGCTCCTGGGCCCTGAGCCTCTCCCTAAGCCACAGATGCCTCTGTGCGACCCACGGGACTTTGACACTAGCCTTCTCCTACCCCAGCAGATCTGATCTGACCCCTTGCCATGGGGCGCCATGAGTCTGGTAGGGCAATAACTGATCTCGAATCCCATGTCACATCTGGGGACACTGAGACCCACAGGAGTCTGATATAAGAGCCCAGAGATCCTGCACAACATCTCTGCTTCTCCCACAGCCACCCCTTGGGAGTCAGCAGGCATCTCTTCCCTTTCTTCTGTCTAGCCCCTTTCTAAGACAGCCAATTACTCCAGCATATGAAACAAGGAAAAGTAAAGTCAAGGTGGCTTTGCTGTCCCCAACTTTCATCCAGGAAGGGGCCACACCGCCAGGACTGCCGAGCTGCCCCACTCCTGCCTTAATCTCTGCCTTGTCTAGTAGAGTCTGAGCTACCCTGCCGCCAGCAGCCCATCCACCCACTCCCCTGTTGCAGTACAGACCTTCCTCCCGAATATGTCACAGTTACAGCCACAGGAACACCCGTCTGTTACTGATGATAGACCAGGAGACACGGTGGGAAAAGAAATTGCTTCAGCTACTCGCCAGACGATCAGGAGCAGGTGTCCGGGTACCAGTGTCTCATTCACCCCTGGCCAGAGTCAGCACACAGCAAGCGTAAATTGTCCATCCCCTCCAGACACACCTGCACCATCCCCTTCGGCCCGCATACCTGTCAGAGTTCTTGTGAGCAACAGGGCATGACGGCTCTGCGCTGACATCAGAGGCTCACTGAGGCTCAGCTGAGAGCCAAAAGGCTCTAAGGAAGTGGTGGGGGGCACAAGTCACAAGCCTTCACCTGTTTACTCCTCTCTTCTACAGGTCTTGGTTCAGGGAGTCAATGAGCCCCTGGTCAACAACCCCAGCCCTATGGTGGTGATTGCTCGGGTGGTTCCCAGCTATACTGAGTTTAAGTAAGTGGGTACAGGTTAGGAGGGAGGGGAGGGCAGAGGGCTGGGATGGGGAAAACTTCCCCTCACCTAAGTTCCCTCAAAGCTCCCCACACACCTTGACTTGAGGCTCTAGTGAGCTTCCCATAGCAAACTTTGCCTTTCTCTTCCAGAAGACCCAAGCCCTGGAAGGGGAAAGTGGGGATCTCTCCTAAGATTTTTGAGCGTATAGAGCCTAAAGAACAGGAAGGAGCTGGTATTAAGAAGCCCAAGAGAGGCCCCTTTTCCTGCCCAGGAGCACCTCTGCCCCCACAACAAACAAGCCTGCCATCCTAGGCTTACCACGCCTTGGTCCCCTTTCCCTGTCAGGCTCAAGGCTTCATTCAGGATCCTGCTGCTGGTGGTCCCCAGTGGATGACATAAGGCCACCTTGGAACTTTAGTCCTGCGAGGAGGGTCCTCTCTCGGCCTCCTGGAGGAGTCTGTGGTCTCCACTGTTCCCAGATCTCCCTTAGAGTCACAATCTCAGGAATGGATCCAGATAGTTTGACCAATGAAGCCCAAAGAGGGGAACATTCTTCAGGCGACGTGTGTGCTCTGGGCCAGCACCCCTCCTGGAGTCAGCTGTCACTACTGTCCAAGCTGACTTCATGACTACCTACAGCTCTGAGTGTTTAGACCCTAAAAGCCCCACTTTCTTACTAGAGGAATAACCACTAACGTCCCACTGCAGTGATAATACCCCACTGCACCCAAACTGCAGGCCTGTGTGCACGTTCCCCCACAGGCTCTTCACCAGGTAAGCATAAGCCAGGATTCCCACAGGTCAGGAACAATTCTGATAAAGACTTCCAAAGATGAGGTGGGGAAGGTAAGGCCCCTTTTAAAGATGGTAAAGCTGACTGGCTCTGATATAGCCAAGGTCATCTCAAGTCACTGCTGAGGGAGCCTAAGAGCTACCCTTGTCATCTCCAGACCAAAATTAGCCTTCCCAAGGCTTGGGCCAGAGATCACCAGCTTGTTTGTTACAAGGCTTAAAGAAGGTGGCCACTGCACTCACCCCTTCACCTTAACCCAGTGGATGTGAGTCCCAGCTGCCAGGCTGGCCACAGGTCAGAGAGTCTCCAACTCCTGTCTCCTTGCCTCTCCAGGGCCAACCAGACCAGACGGGACCCTGCTTCTGTGGGGCTGCCCCTCACCCAGATCTCCTTCCCTATTTCATCACCAATGAACTTTGATGTGCCTCGGGTCAGCCAGAATGGGTATCCTCAGGTATGGCTCCTTCCCAGCCACGGCCTCTCACTGAAGTACACGAGTAACCGACACATTCCTTCATCATGACATCAGGCGGCAGCTCAGCTGATGCTGCGAGGTATTTGCTGCATCTCACTGCTGCCCAGGATCCGCTCCTGTGTGCTGCACAGAACCTGCCCTCGGGACTCCTGGAGATACTAAACATCCACCCAGATCATGTCTAATCTAGTAACAAGCCAATGGGGACTGTCAGAGCTAAGGAAAGCAGAAAAGATGAGACACAAAGAACAAAGTATGGATTCCACCTGTCGTGGGGCACCTCAAATCAACAGTCATAGGGACAAAAGGCACAATAGTGTTATCAAGGGTTGGGGAGATGAGAGAACAGGGTTTGTGGTCTGTGGGTGTGGAACACTTAGGATGATGTGTGAACATGCATGTTTGTGTATGCATGTGTGTGCACGTGTGTGTGTGTGTGTGTGTGTGTGTGTAACAGAGGTCAACGTGCAGTGTTTTCACTTGATTGTTTTCATAGTTTTTAAATTTGGGATGTGTTGTGTGTTCACATGCCACAGAACAAGTATAGAAGTCAAAGGTTCAACGTGCAGGACCCTGTTCTCTCCTTCCACCATATGGGTCCCAAGGATCGAACTCAGGTCATCCGTCTTGGCAGCCAGCACCTTTACCCACTGAACTCTCTTGAGAGCCCTTCTTCCCCTTATTTTTTGAGACTGTCTCAGTGAATCTGGAGCTCACTGACTCAGCTAGACTGACTGGGGACCCGCCTGTCTCTGCCTCTCCGTGCTGGGATTCCAGAAGCTCACCCCCTTGCCTAGCTTTTTTCATATGTGTGCTGAGGACAGAACTCAGATCTTTAGCAAGGTCTTCAGAGAACTGGTCATTTTCTCAGCCTCCATAATACCTTTTTAAGGAGAGAAATGGAATGCCGATGTCTGGATGGTTAGGGAAGGCAAGTCATGACCCTTCACCTTGTTTTTGAGACAGGGTCTCTCCATCTGCCTGCTTTACCCTCCCAGCCCTAGTAAAACAGGCACGTGTCACTACGCCAACTCAGTCATCACTTTCTAGGCTTTTTTTTTCCTTTTCAATTCATTATCAATGCATTAATAATGAGGGGGCAACCATACCACAACACACACATAGAGGTCAGAGGACAGCTTTGTGGAACTGGCTTTATATAGGTTCCAGAGATCACACTCAGGTGGCTAGCCTTAACAGAAAGTCTCTTTAGTGCTGAGTCATTTCACCAGCCCATTGGTCTTGATGTTTTGTTATGAAAGGGCTGGTCCAGAGCAGTGAAAACACCTATATTGTATAGTATATAGTATAACCCAAGATGTCGTGAGTGCTGGGAATGGGCAGGAAGGTATTTGCTTAAATATGTTGGAGAAGGGGTACACAGGACCCAGGAAATGGCCAGATTGACCTCCTGTAGACTGTATGCCACTCGGAGCTTGCTGTACATGATGAAGGAAGCTTGGAAGACAGGGGGTTCTTGGAAGTCCCTCCTGTCATCAGTCCACTAAAATTAGAACGAGACACTCAATTGGAGCCCTAGCTTTCATGTAAAGGCAGACATTTAAAGAAGGTTCAGACACAGGCAGGAGTGATGGTAGGCAGGGAAGGGTGGGATAAAGGGGGGGATCATGGGGACAGCTTCAAAATCAAACCAATCCTCGGCCTGATTTCCCCAGAGTCACCTCACACATGGCCCTGCATTTGCACAGAAAATTATGAACCAATCGGCAGCTGTCCCAAGGGGCAGGAGATACTGCCTGCTTTAATGAGTGAGCCTCTCCAGGCCTGACCACTGGCTGTCTCCACTGCCTACTACACATAAAAGGGCGAGGCACTCCTCCCGAGAGAGCTCTCCAGTGCTTTTCCCATGTGTGGGACTCAAGGCCAGAGCCCAGCAACAAGACACTTGTTTAAGGTTACCCAGTATGGTGGCCGCTGGATAAGGTCTAAAGCTACATGTAGCCTGTGCAGAGAGGCCCAGGGGTCAACAGGGAAAATGAGAGAGACAGGCTGGGAAGTAAGAGGGATCCTGTCATGAATTCTGAGCCTAGAGAGTACACAGTCCCCTACCTGTCCCTTCTGAGCTTCATGGTCTTTACAGTTGACGGAGTGGGGACTGAACCAGGTAATTTCCAAGTCTGGTCTTTGACATCTTGGAGTGCTGTGCGTTTCCCACAACCCCTGGGGAGTGGTTGCGAGACCCAGCAGACCTAGGTTGGAGCCCAACTCTGTAGCTTGCTAGTGTGTGACCTTCAACAAACCGTATGGTTCCTCCAGACCTATTGACTCCTAGCTGACTAGGCAGTTAGACTAAAAGAGCTAACCCAGGCCAGGAGTCCCTTCTGTCTCCTTCAGAGTTTCACAGTCTTTATGATAGAACTCCCCCTGAGGCCAGCCTTATCATTGCACCTGATGCCTGTGATGAGCCCCACGGAAACCCCAACTCAGATGGACCTCTCTACCGCCATACATCATAGTCTCGGCATCAGATGCCACCCTGTGGTAGCCCTTCAGGACGTGATCTCTGACACCTAGCAGTGATCATTTCAGCGACTAACTGCTCCTGGCAGCAAGTGTCCCAGGTTTCTGGCCCAGAGATGATCAAAGGCTAGTAAAGAGCTAGGTTTTTATGAGAAACTAGTAACTAACTCCTCCTACTAAGTTCCCAACCAACCTTCCTTCTGGTCTCGTTGGCCAGAGTCGGATCATAAGCACTTCCTTGAGCCATTTCCTAAGGAGGGTGTGGTTCTGACTTGCTGATAGCCTAAGTCAGCAGCTGTGAAGAAAGGAGCCACCCGGATAAAAGGGCTCTAGCTTCTGACTGTGAGGCAAGAACAGAACGTACCAGGTCACCCCCAGTCTGTTCCACAGAACATACCAGGTCACCCCCAGTCTGTTCCACAGAACATACCAGGTCATCCCCAATCTGTTCTGCTCCTTCCCCAGCCTGGTGAGGATGGCAAAACCTGAGCTCTGGTGAATCAAGCGATAGATCAGACATATCCGATTGGACATAGACTTGTGAGCTGGACCCATCTGCTTGCTCCTGTAGCTCTCACAACCTGCAACATGGGGGCTGAGCTCCCAAGAGTGAAACAAATGAAGGAGAAGACCCATCTGTGCCCGTCATCTCACCCTGCCCCAGTCTCTCAGTCTTCCCAAGCTCTTAGAGTCTTTCCCATCACCCTGGGTTCACTCTAGTACTGGCTGCTGTTCTTGCCTGGACCATTGTTGCAGCCTTCCCTTTCCAGAAACAGGTAAGGGATGCCCTGCCTGAACCACAGGCTTCCCTGGGCCCCTTCAGCCCTCTCTCACACAGAACCAAGCCCCAGTTACCTGTATACTGTTTGTCCAGATACGGGAGCTCATCACTCCAATTCTCACCCAGCCTCGGGGAAGACTCATCCACTGTTCTCTGTCTTAGTCCTCTCTCACCTTCAACCTTGACCTCAACTCTCAGCTCTTCCCTGCCCCATATTCTTAAGCAGTGTGGCTTTCTCTTCAGGTATCCTAACTGCTACCACAAGAACTTGATCAGGCCACTGCACGGTGGCAGGAATGGGTGGGTATTTATTAACATCGTAGATATACTCTATACTCTTGGAAGATAAGCTCTAGGAAGAGTCAGAGTCTGCCTCTAGCTCTCCCACAGTCAATGCAACACCCTATGAGTGTCGTCATGGTGTCCCAGGCATTATTTGCTAAGTTAAGTCAAACTGAACTTCCACCTATTAGAAAAACATCCATTGTCTCCTTCAGCCTTGCAAACAGCTTTCAAAGTGTGAAGCAAGAGGCATTTATTTGACCAAAACAAAACCAAAACCAAACAAACAAACAAACAAACAAAAAAAAAAACAACTAAGTCCCAGAGAGGGAAAGGGACCTGCTGTGATACAAACAATAAGGTTTTTTGTTTGTTTGTTTGTTTGTTTGTTTTACTTTTTCTAGACAGGGTTTCTCTGGTTTTGGAGGCTGTCCTGGAACTAGCTCTTGTAGACCAGGCTGGTCTTGAACTCACAGAGATCCGCCTGCCTCTGCCTCCCAAGTGCTGGGACTAAAGGCGTGTGCCGTGGGCCCAGAGCCAAGGGTCCTAGCTTGCCGGGAGCCCCAGGCAGCACCAGCCACCATCAGCTCTTCCTCACAGCATGCCTCTGCTGTTCCTGGGCAGAGCAGACAGCAGTGGATGAGGGTGAGAGCCAGGGTGAGTCCAGGGGAAATAGGAGGAGAAGGAAGGGCCAAGGGCCCCTGGAATGAAGGCTCTGTCCCCAGGGAAGGCAGGTCTGCCTCAGTGGCAGAGGGTTAATGGCTTTTCTGAAGATCACAGCTGAGGGTTAATGATATTCCTTAATTCCAAAGCCCACCATAGCCTTTCCCATTAGCATCTTCAGGCCATGTCTACCCTATCCCCACCCCACGCCCTCACCCCTGCACAGCATTCAGATCAGCCACTAGCACTTGCCTCTTCACAGGGCTGATAACAGATTTTTATTTAACTGTGAGTCCCACACACGAGTGTGTGTGTGTGTGTGTGTGTGTGTGAGAGAGAGAGAGAGAGAGAGAGAGAGAGAGAGAGAGAGAGGAGAAAGAGGAGAAAGAGAAAATATGTATTATCCGCCCTCTGATATTCCAGGTATGAAGGGCTTTCTCCTAGGGATTTACCCTGGGACCCTTTCAGGGAAATGGTGTCCCTCATTGGGCAGCAGCCACTTACCACCTCTTGCCATGTAGACTCCATTTAGATCTGTTAATAAGTCCCACAGCAGACAGCTAGCATCCATTAAATAACCCTTTCCCAGGATAGGGGCAACAAATGAGGCAGCAAGAAACCAAGTCACAGTCCCTCCTCCCTGGGGGCCATGGGGCCTGGCAGCTGGCCCAGGCAATGTGGACACCCCCCTCTGATACCCAGGATGTGGGAGGGTCATAGCATGGGGATCAATCCTAAGAGACCAATACCAAGCTTCACAGAACTCAGGTCTGGCTTCTGGGGCCTCGACTACTGACCCTCCCTGAGCTTCCACCGTGACATCTTAGGGATGTGTCCATGACTCCAGCCACCATCCTAGTGCTCATCTGTTCCTGTGCTGACCACAGACCATCTCCTAGGGGACAGAGAAAGATTCAGACAAGCCTTGGGCAAGACTCCTGAGGACCAGAGCAAGCCTACTAGTGTAACAGATGTGAGAACCCCGCCCAGTCAGGAGGAGTAGGCTTGCACTGACATTCCTCTGTCTAACATCAGTAACCCCTGGAGTGTTTTTGCTGACCTTTTCCTGAGATTGCTAATCCCCCCAGGGGAACAAAACATAGGACCCCTGCCACTGTGGCTGGCGGCCCCGGGCAGGGCAGTGGCAAGGCAGCCCATGCTGAGATCATGCAGCTATTTTTCCACCATTTATGTGGGTTCTGGGATTTTCCATGAGTCCCCCCACTCCCTTCCAGGGTTCTTTGCGTGTCCTAAGCTGTATGCCTCCTCCACACTTTGTGGCTTGTGTCACTCTCCCACTGGAAGCCCCTCCCCTCTTCTTTCACCATGTCACATCCCCCTTCAGGGCCTCTTCTGGCCCTGCTTCCTCTGAGGTTTGGGGACCACCCAGAGTCTCCCTCATTGGGTATTAGTCAGCGCTGCCACATTTCCTCTTCCAAGCCATGCCCATGTGTGCCTCCCACATTTTGGAGTCTGAGGACCTGTGTGGCCTTCTGGGCAGGTCTGGGGTAACTTGTGTGGAATAGACAGGGCCTGTGGATGTTGGTACAGCACTGGGGAACACTACACACATCTAGCAAGCACATTAGAGCTTGAAAATGTTTTCACTGAGCAGTACTTTAGGTATTTGCACTGGGAAAACAGTCTGGGGTACAGAGGTGTGGAGCAAGGAACACCCAGTACAGTGTCGTCGGAGGAAAAAAATACCAGAAAATGGGAGAGCGAAATGGCTCAGAGCACTAAGGTGTTTGCTTCCATGCCTGACAATTTGAGTTTGATTATCCAAAATCTACCACATGGTGGAAGAAGAAAGTTACTTCAAGCAAGTTTTTCTTTGACCTCTGCATATGTGTTGTGGTGCACACACACACACACACACACACACACATTAAAAACTTTAAAAGAAGGAAAAATCAGGGCAATTGGACATGATAACGCATCTTCTGGGGAAGATGGACTCTGTTTTGATTTTTAAGAGGGTCATATGTAACCCAGGCTGGCCTCAAATTTGCTACCTAGCTAAGGTATCCTCCAACTCTTTATATAGCCCAAGTTGTCCTTGAACTCCCGATCCTCCTGCCTCTACCTCTCAAGTGCTGGGATTATAGGTCTGTGCCACCAAACATAGGATATCTTGAAGTTACTAAAGTCATGGGTAACGGGAGTTTCTTGAGACTCTGGGTGTGCTTCTGTTTTGAGTATGAACGGAAAAGTGCAGAGTGGTAATTAGACAAAAAAAAAAATGTGCGCAGACAAAGTGGGAACACGGTGGTATTGAGTGACCATCTCTTTTTTCTGATAACAGGGTTTCTCTGTGTTGCCCTGTAGACCAGGCTGGCCTCGAACTCAAGAGATCTGCCTGCCTCTGCCTCCCAAGTGCTGGGATTAAAGACATGCGCCACCACTGCCCAGTTTGAGTGGTTGTCTTAATGTAAGAATATAGGAGTTCCCCCTTCCTTTTATTTACCATTTTTTTTTGCCTTTTTATAACTGGAACAAACGGATACATGTGCTCCAAACCTAGAAGAAAGGATGACCCCACGGCTGCTCTCTCATTCTTCCAGCTGTCCAGGCCCGGGGGACCCCCAGAGCAGCCCATATGGAACCAGTCCTTCCTCTTCCAAGGCCGAGATGGAGCCACCAATTTCTCAGAGGACACAGCACTGGTGCTGGAGTATTACCCTTCTGCTTCAAGTAAGTGCCCAGTGTCCCATCAGGGCAAAATCCATCAGGAGAATCTTATTAAGGGACATTTGGACAGCCTGCCTCTGCCTCTTTCTTGTAAGGACTGCCTAAGGATCTCCAGGAGCCAGGAACCCCCAGTACAGGCAAAGACTAGAAGAAGGTCTAGTTTAAATCCACATCCATAGGGCAGCTACGGAGCACAGGCCAGGAATTGTGGGCCTATCCCTTCCTGGACACCGTAGCATCCATCAGTGAGAAGAGGGTGTACTGGAGAATGGCAGAGGAATACACACACACACACACACACACACACACACACACACACACTAGAGGATGGAGACAGGATGAGTCAGAAGAATACCTATCTGCTTAGAGTCGCTCTGAACTGATAAATCTCTGAATCTGGCCGAGTGTGTGTGTATAAGGGAAAATGGGAGGCAGGGAACCAGGGGCAGTGGGAACCTAGAGAGTTGCATGTCCAATGCCAAGGATGGAGCCTGTCTAAAAACCCACCTAGGAATCTGGGCAACAGGAACAGGAAGTTGTTGACAGGAGCTTCAGTTGGTCCTTCCTCCCACAGTGAAAAGCAGTGAACCGTGGAGCCTCAAACAGCCCCTGGGTGTCTCCGTGCTACCACTAAAGCCTCGTCTGTACCACAAGATGTTGACAGGAAAAGGCTTGAAAGGGCTGTGTGTGGAACGGCTCCCCATCACTGTAAGTCCCTACCATTGGTTGGTCCTCCACATGATACCACCCACTCCATGGCCACACCTACAGAAGGGAATAATGGTGTCTTTTGAGAGGAAGGGAATCAAGACAGGCTTTCTCTGTGTAGCCCTGGCTATCCTGGAACTTGCTCTGTAGGTCAGGCTGGCCTCAAACTCAGATCTGCCCACCTCTGTCTCTTGAGTCCTGGGATTGAAGGCACCCAGTTGAATGTGACTTCTTAACAGCCTCACACTTATCAGAGTGCCCACCTGCTGGTGTGAGGAACACGGAAGACTGGTCTTACCTGTGGAGCTTGAGAGACAAGCCAGGGTGAGCCCCTGAAAAAGCAAACCTGGGGCCTCAGGGGGTAAGAGCAAGAGCTCAGGCTTTCCCAGAGCTGGGCCCAAGGCTTTCCTTACCCCATCTTCCTGTAGGACCTGGGACAGATGACGACCTCTCTAGGCCTCATTTCTCATCTCTATTCACACATCCAACACAATACACAGAGGGCTACACTCAGGCTCTGGGGGGTAGACTGATGGAGCTCAGATTCCGGCTTCACCTCTTGCCAGCTTTACAGGTGACCGTATTCCTTTCTGTGAGGAAAATACTATTCGTGCCTCAGTTTCCTTGCCTATAACACACACGCGTACACATGCACACACGTACACATATATACACATACATACACATACATGTACACACTCATGCACACACATATGCACACGCATAGCATATGCACACACACACAGAACTGCGCTTGCTCACAGGGTTGTTATGGGATTTAGCCAGGAAATACATAAAGCACTTAGAATAGATTCCAATAATGTCTAGCCTGGCGGAGCTTATAAATTCTGGCTACTCCAGAAGCTGGGCAGGAGGATGGAAACTTTGAGGTTTGTATGGGCTACAGAATGATTTTGAGACCAGTGTGGGGAACCTTATCTCAAAATAAAAGGTGAAAAAAAATTTAAAGGCTTGGAATGTAGCTTTAGTGAAAGAACACTTGCCTAGTATGCAAGCTTGCAAGAGGAAAAAGTTCAATCCCCATTGGAAAAAATAATTTTATCATTACTGTATATATATAAACAGGGTCTCAGGTATCCCAGACTGGGTCAAACCTTGCTATGCAGCCAATGTTAACTTTGAGCTCTTAATCCCCTTGCCTCCACTCACCAAGTGCTGGGACTACAGGCAAGAGCCGCCATACCCAGCACCATTGTCTATTTCTGTGCCTAAATACATTTCCCTAAATACTTCTGACATGACAGCAAGCAGGAACTTCTGCTCTGCCAGAAGATGAGTGTGGAGGTGCCAGTCAGGTGTCGAATGGAGTGAGAAGGGCCGTGTGGAGGCGGTGCTGGAACAGAGGCAGAAGGCCAGCTCAGGCATCCCTCCCTCCCACACTCTTCCCGGGGAAGCCAGAACAAGAGGTGGGGCAGAGGCCTTGCCTGTGTTGGCCATGTAGACTCACTACCCCTTCTCCTCCCCAGAACACCCACCTGAAAACCATCAACGGAGAGGCCCCCACGGTGAATCTCTGCTTCCAACTTCTTTCCTCTGAGGTAAGGGAGAAAGGTCAGACATGGCCCCCAGAACCATAAAGTGAGTGACGATGTCCTTCACAGGGACTGACCCTCAGGGCTGTGGTCAGGAAGAAGAAAGAACCTGCAGGTTTAGCTAGGGAGTTCTGAGGAAGTTTGAGGCCCCAGGAAACCAGGCAGAGTGCTCCAATGAGGAAAAGCCACGAACAAAGGGCTGCACACTCTGCCCCAACCTAACCTAACCCTCTCCAGCTTAACTGGGAGTCAAAGTTCCGTGGGGATGACAGGGGTTCTTTTAGGGGTGCAGGCAGAATCTAGTTCCTTGCAGTGTAAGACTGGTGGCCCTGATTCCTTGCTGGCTGCTAGCCAGGCTGCTCTCAGCTTCTGGAGACCGCCTACATGCCTTCTTACCAGGGTCCCTGTACTGCGATGCCAGCAGGCACAGCCAGTCCCCAGCACACTTTGAAATTCTGACTTTCTCTTCTGTCAGCAGCCAGAGAAGAGACTGTGCTTTAAAAAAAAAAAAAAAAAAAAATGGGATCATCATCTTGTCTTAGGGGCCGCTATGTCAGACAGCCCAACAGAATCATGAAAGCGATGGCTATTTGGCTATCTCAACATTAAGGTGTGGGGGCTTGGTGACCCATTTTGGGGTACTGCCAGCCATAACAGAGTTGATCCATGTGGAAGGTTACTAGGGCAAGCCCTGCCTGGGGGAGGCCACGCCTCCTCTAGCCACTTAGTGGCTGACTCCGGCTCAGACACAGGCCATGGCTCTAGTGGACCCACTAGTGAAAGTCACCCTCTGTAACCTCTCCACTTTCCCCTCTGGTACTAGGGTGTGGGCAACCTGACCACAAAGCCAGGAAATGTTCACGAGCTGATTAAGGGCTAATCTACTCTTGCTAGTTTCTCGGGACAGGAAAAATCCGACAGCTGTGGGGTAGTTCAGAGCCTTCTGTCCTTACCCATGAAGAATGTGGGAATTCCATGCTATGTGGCATGAGGAGGCTGGGAAGATGACGGCACAAAAGCCCCAGTGTGGTCACCATCATCCTCTCCAGAGCCCTCTAATCCCTGCTCATGGCATCCACACCTGTCCTTACCACTAAACCAAAGGCAAGAGTCAGAAAACCCACAGAGAAGTCGCCCAAAGCAAAAGACTCAGGACTGCTGAGATGGCTCAAGTCTGACGGCTTGAACTGGATTCCTAGAACTCATGTATATTAGAAGGAGAGAGCTGAGTACACAAAGTTGCGCTCTGACATTTATGTGTATGTACACACACACACACACACACACACACACACACATGCTCAAGCATAATCACTAATAATAACATGTGTGCCATGTATAATAACTAAAAATTTCAATTAAAAATGTTTCAATCCTAAGAAAGGAGAAGCGGGGAAAGGAAAAATACATCTTAGAGAATCCCAAGCCTTCTCAGGGTCTAGGATCTGTCTGTCAATAGCCACTACCAGTTTCTCGCCATCTCCCTCTGCCTCCTGTCTTGCCCCAGGACACATGCACTCTGCAGCCAGAGAAGAAAAAAGAGCTAGGTAGCCCTGGCTGGGAGGATGATGGGGACAGGCAGGCAACAGGCAGGTGGGTAGGACTTGTCCCCTGTTGCCCAGAGGCTGGGCACAAAGGTCTCCAGTGATGAATTATTCACTGGAACTGTGCTAAGTGCAGAATTAATCCCTTTCCTTCCAGCTGGCGGCCTCACTAAATTATCCCTCCAAGTCATGCGGGAAAACGCTGCCGAATTCATTTAGCTGCTGAGTGTTTTGATCTGGGCCTTGTGATTTTAGCTTTCCCTTTCCTTAGCCCCCTTCCCCTAGAGGTGGGGGAGAAACCTTTTAGTAATGGATTTCTAAGAAGAAAGGGAAAAAAAAGAGACCAAGATTAGGTGTGTACCAGAAAAAAAAATAGTACTGGCAGAAATGCAGACCCAACCATCACGAATTTGTTCACAGACGTTCTGCACATGTCTACATGTTCATGCAGCCATGCATGAGTGTTTACACAGGGACAGTCACATGTGCACAGATTTGCATGGGCACACACCTCTTCAATGGTGCCTGCATTCAATGCATATGTCCACCAGAGGTAAAATGACGGACATTTCACTCCTGTGTCCACACACAGTCTCTCTGTAGCTCAGCTGTTCCATGGAGATGCCAGCTGAGAGCTAACCAGTAAGTGACTCATTTGACTCTACCATGCTGAAGACCAAGTTAGGGAAGTGGCTGTGGCGGTGCTGGTGTGAGTGGACTCGTCATCAGGCCCTTGCTGCAACGACAGCCATCTCTGTGCTGTACAGACATAAGGAGTATATGACATCTGTCTTGCTATACAGATCTAAGGAGAACTTCCTACATGCCAGGCAGTGGGCAGCTCAAAAATTTCACCATGTGACCTTGTGGGTTGAAGTGGGGGCATGTCCTGGGGTTACAAAACCCGTGTTCCTCAAGGTATATTAATTCTCAACTAGTTTTGGACATGACCCTCACCCAGTATAGACACTAATTCTTTTGTCATCTTCCCACTAAGGGTCAAATGAAGAGTGTTGAGAATTGGTGAACGGGTCAGGTGGTACTTCAGGTAGATCTACAGGGGCCCTCTCCCTGGATCCCCATCACCTTCACGATAAAGTGTCATTATTCTCACACACCTGCTATCAGTACGCATCAACCCTTGTGTACTGGGGTCAAGAGAGAGTACAATAAACAAGACCAAGAAATCTTTCTCTTTATAGACATCAAAGGATGGAGACTAGAATGAATACATAGGTTCATGAGTAGATACTGGTTAGCAATATACAGCCTAATGATCCTTGAGATGATAAAATCCAGAGTCCCTGGAAAAGCTGTTTGGCATCCCAATCTGAGTAAAGTTGGAGCTTAGCTACTGTGAGAGACCAGGATCCTTCCATCTTGATGTTCCATCTTGGAGCAGACTTGAGCTTTGTGGTCCATGCTATGCTCCTCCATGTGCAGTCTATGGGCCAGTGATGGCAGACTCAGAACAAGGACCACCCAGTAATTCCTCCCAGCACAGTCTAAAAGCACCAAGGAGTCACTACCAGGGACAAGGCACCAGAGTTCTGTGTGCATTCTAGCTGCACAGAGCAGCTTGAGGTGGCAGGTGTCTTGGGACACCTGACCAGCACAACTGACAAGTCTATCCTTGGGTAACTCCTTGCATGTGACCAGGATGGGAGTAGAGAGGAAGGGCTCCAAGCCTGAGGGCTGAAGGTTCAGCACAGGTTGTTCTAGCTCCTTGGTCACTTGCCAAGCTCAGTCTGCCATACCCATGGTTTCTGTGCCAGCCATTCTCAGAGATCAGGGACAGGAGTGTGGTAGGATGTCCAAAAGGAGGCAGCAGAGGTCTCTCTCAACAAATCTGGACAGGAACATCGTCAGCTACAACCACCACTATAGGTGGTTATCCTATCCTCTCCCCTTACTTTGCCATGACAGCAAGCTCACTCCCCTTAGCAACAGCCCGGCATGACACAGCAACTGACTGAGAGACTCAGACTGAGATCCCCTGCCTCTCCTGGGCCTCTCCTTTGCACCATGTTCCCAGCTTGGCCCTCCATGGCTGCAGCACACCCAGCAAGCCTTCCGCATGGATGGCACCATCAGTCAGCAGGCATGCTGGCAGATTGATCAGCGACCACAGCCTGCCAGCTCAGTGATTGGCAAGCATTAGCTCTGGGTTGGAATATTATGCTTCAGAGGGGATTGTCAGTGGCGGGGGGGGGGGGGGTGTTGTGGTTACCCTGATGTATTGCATCTCTGTGGGTGTTTGCTGCCTCTGGGGATCTGTCAGAAGCTGGAGTTGCATATGTAGGAGACCGCCTGAACAAAACATGCAGGTGTGTGAAGTACAATGAGTGTGAAGTACAATGCATGCGCCCGGTCCTCCAAAGTGGACTTTGGAGGATGTAGGCACTAAGAATTCATGAGCCCAGGGCCACTCCACAGACAGGCAGGAATCAACCTTTGGCCTCCTGCTTTCCCGCTTTGATCTCAACTTTTTCTCTTTGAAGAGGTGGATGTGTTGTTCCTCACCCCCACAAGAGGATTTGCTTCTCCAAGCAAGGCAGCCTGCCTTCTTTTAATAATTCCACCACATCCTGGGAGCCCTCCAGCTTGCAGCCAGCCTCTTTGAAGTGCAGCCTGAGATGAGTAGATTCCCCCTCACCTGAACCTGACTTGCACACAGTAGGTGTTGAGTGGGCCCGTTCTTGCCTCTGCCCGGAAACACACCTCCTTTTAAGTGAGACAGAACGGGGGCCACATGAGCACTTTGGTCTTAGGGACAGTTCCCTCTCTCAGGGTTAGGATTCAAGATTCAGTGGCTGACCAGGGTTGAGGGACATCAGGCAGGCAGAGATCAGGCTTCTTGTGTGTGGCCATCCCTCCTTAGCCTGCAACATTAAAGGACACGGGGAAGACTTGGAGCCCCTTGGATGCGGGGAATCTCTTACAAGGAGGTGCATTTAAGGCCCTGCTCTTAGAGACAGGTGGCAGACACAGTCCCTTTGACCTGCTACTCCCTTTCTCTCTCCCTGGAAGTGTGGTAGAGCAACACTTGAGGCCATGAAAAGGGACCACCCTGGTGCCTTCATTACAAAGTCCTCTCTGGCTACCAGCCAAGGGCAAAGTCAGCCAGGTGCCTAGAGAGACAGGGCAGAGGACAAATACAATCAGACAGGTTTTGGATGAATTCTTCGAAAACACCATGTGATTGCTTTGAGTTGGTCCTTAGAGAAATCTTGACCCAAAACTGCCTCCATTTCCCCCAACAAACTCATTTGCCTGGACAGCCAATATCCAGAGTGACATGCTCTCTCTGTTAGCCTGTCCTTGGGAAGATCCTATTCCCACCCTCAAAGAGTCCAGCTCTGAAAACTACACCATAGCAGGAGGATGGGCCCAGAAGAGGGACACTTCCCCTTCCAACATTTCACAGTATCCCTGGCTGCCTTCCCTGAGGTCCCCTATGCTCTTGTCCTCACTCCTTCAGGCCAGATGGCAGGATACAAAAAGCTCTGCCCCATCCCTCTCTCTCACAGTACCCTTCCCTCATTGGCTCAGGTCCAATCCAGAGGGGCTTCCTATCCAAGGTGAAGAGACAACGGACAGGTAGGGGTGGTTAAAAAAAAAGGTCTCAGATTCCCAAGGGCCAAGGTACAAGGCATGGGGCAGGGATTGTCACCTTCCAAGCTTCCCACCTTCTCCCTTCTCTGGAGTTGCCTTCATGGGTGCTGCATGCTCTGAGGACAATATGCTCTCCCATGTCACTCTTCCGATACAGTCCCTACCTCAGAGAGGAAGGAGTCTACTACTTCTTCCAACACACACACACACACACACACACACACACACACACACAGTGCTATAGACTCTTCTGGCTTGCTTCTCGTGACAAGAGCTCCCTCACTTCCTGACAGGAGCCTTCTCTAGCCTCTGTAGCTCCTCGTAAGCCGCCTCCTTCCCCTGTGTTCCCTCCCACTGGCCTGTCTTTTCCCTCCCCAGCCCATCTCCAGGGAGCTCATGTTCATGTCAGGCCTCCCAGCACCTGCAAATTTGGTTGTCGCTTTACTATTTTTGAAACAGTGTCTCGGTGTGTATCCCAGGCTGGCCTCAAATTTATCCTACTGCTTCAGCTTTCTGAGGGCTGGGGTTATAGTATGCTTCTACCACAACCTCCCCAGCCTGAGCCAACCCTCCCTCTTTATGGACTGGTCACACATTTCACTTCTGATTCCCATACTCCTGTTTATCTACTCTTGACCATTCCTCTCTTAAAATGTCCTCCAAGACAGTGGAACGCCATAGGCAGGACTAGGTAGCACAAGCCCATCACTCCTTTTCTCAATGCATGTTCCCCTTTCATGCAGCCAGAGTCTGATCATTTGAATCCTTCCAAGGCAGCGAGGGTCACTGAAGTAGGGAGTCCAGTCTATGGCACCTGAGTAGGACAGCCCACCCTCACCTGGTACTTCCACTCTTTCAAAGTCAGACAAGCTACAATATGCTTATAGTATCTCACCTTCATCTCAGCCCATTTTCTAGACTTAAGGCCACTCTAGACGCTGATTTTATAACATACTGAGAGTCCCCCCACCCCGTGTGCTACCTCAGGGTCCAGGTCACCCATAATTATAGTCAAGATGCTCAACCTGTGACGCACAGGGCACATCTTCAGACCTGGCTCTCCTCGGAGCTTTCGTTTCCTCACCTGTAAAGAAAATTGGAACCCTACATACAGGTGCTGAGGAGAGAGCTGGGGCCCGTCCGTGCTGAGGCCCAGAACAGGAGGGGGCTCTCAGCACTGTGTACCAGAGCTGCTGACAAGCATACTGAGTTCAGAGATGGGGGCAGGGCATCGGGCTAGGGAAATATCAGAACCCCACTAATGCATCACTCAGCACCTGCCCCTGATGACAGCTGCCCCACCAGATTTCTATTCATACAGACATCAGAAAGCCTGTCAAGTGCTGAAGATAAACATCACCAGCTCCACCTTTGTTTTCACAGCAATTTCCACCGTGTGTGTGTGTGTGTGTGTGTGTGTGCGCGCGCGCGTGCGTGCACACACACTTGTGCTTTATAGCATGCATATGGAGGTCAGAGGACAACTTGCAGGAGTCAGTTCTAGCCCAGGTTGTCAGACTTGATGGCAAAGACCTTTACCTCCTGAGTCATCTCTCAGCTCTCACAGAAAATTTCCTGAGAAGGAAAAATTTTAAAAAGGTGATTATCTCTCTTTCTCTCCAGAGTTAAATTTGTAGAATTTCCCTGACTAGAGCTGGGGCTATGGAAGAAATGGATACATGAAGGCCTGCTTCTGGGTCTGGGACCAAGATCCAGGCTGCTTCTGGTGCAAGTAATTCAGGCTCATCTCTAATTTATCACAAGCCTGTGGACCATTGTTGCCTTGAGAACATGAGCCTGAGATGCCTCTCAAGAAATAGTGTCCCAAGTCAGGATGCTGGGCAGGCTGAGGTTTAAAACATCCTTTTGCTGCTTTTTTTTACAAGCTCAATGCATAATTTGTTGATCGAAGACATGAGAGAAAGAAATAGAATAGATGCTTCTAGAAAAACTTCTAAGGAAGTGAGAGCTGGCCTAGGGATTCTCCCCAACTCAAGACCAGGCCACTCACTCTAGCCTAGTCCTCCAGCCAAGCCAGATGGATCCCTGTCCCAGACAAGATCATGCATCTATAATTTCACTGGGGTCCTGCTTATTTGGGCCCTGACCTGCACCCAACAAGAAAGCACTCCAACAGATTATCACCACCTGTGCATCCAGCATGAGGTGCTACACTGAGAATATAAGCCCAGAGGAAGTGTCACCCAGAGGCATGGCTTAATTTATACTTCAGACATTGGCTTGGAAGTTGGGAAAGCGGTGGTGTATCAGAGACCAGCATATGTAATAACAAGGAGGCTTGTGGGACATACGATGCTGTAGTAAGCAGTGACCTTGGACTTCTAAGTGGGACCCAGATTGTGGAAGGACTGGGTGGGTGCCAGGACACAAGGTTTAGACTTTGCCGAAAGATGATGGGCAACTAGAGAAAATCTTTGAGCAGCAGTAGTGCATGGTTCTGTTCAGATGTGAACAGGGGCTGATGGAGGTAGGGAAAAATGATTTCATTTTTCCATGAATAAAGAGTGAATGAGCCCACAGTCCATCCACTAAGCCACAGGCGGGGCTGTATTTAATCCTAACACCCCAACAGAATTAAAAAAATAAAAATCTTTACCGCCCCCATCCTAACCCCTGCTTTGGGGAGGGGCAGGGGTTGACACCATTTCCTGAGAGATATACCATGGGTCCATCTGGGCTGGGAGAGCAACTCAGATGCTCAAACCTGTCACAGCTGCAGCAGCCAGCCCTCAGGATGCCGTAAATGAGGCTGGCCCATATGCACGGGAGGCAAGCCCTCTTGAAGGGCTTGCTGTCTGAGCCTCGCCTACAGCAGGAGAGATAAGAACCTACAACTGCTGCCCACAGGAAATGACAAAGCAATGACTGATCGGGGAGCCACTGCACAGGGCTCATTATGGTGCTTGCCAGCGGGCGAGCCACCCTTATCAGGGAGAAAATTGTATCAGGCCTCCTGAATTACTAGCGATTGGAAGCAGATTTCTTGGGACGCACTTTGTTAGATACCTAATGAGCGGGTTACAGGAGAGCAGAGCCCTCAGCCTGGCGGGGCGGGGGACAAATGTCTTTGTTAAACAGAATTTGTCAGTTTCCGCTCCAGGCTCCCTGGGGAGGGTTCAGGGCCAGCTAATTGAATTAAGAGACTGTGTTCCCCACAAAGAAAGCTCAAGGCGGGGCGAGAGGCGGGCTGGCCGGAAGGCGGGCACTTTCAGCACCAGGGACAGCAGCTGCAGCCCTGTTGCTTTGTAATTGCCAGGGCAAGCAGGAGCTGTTGCATTTTGCATGACCAGGGATGTAGGGGACTGAGTACGGAGGAGGGCGGCAGAAGTATTGAGGGTAGGGCGGGGAGACAGGTGACCTACAATGCGAACAGCTTGGAATGCCATTGGCCCAGGCTGTCTCGACAGACCCCACTCTGCTGGTTAGAGTGCCTGCTGGACATCTTCTCCCCACCATGTTTCCCACACGGTGTGAGGCAGTTGGCACAGCACAGGGGCTGGGCCAGGCGCTGAGTCTGAGCTGGTGCATGGCCACGCATCTCTTTGAGCTTTCAAAGTCAGTCTCCAATTACAGTCCTAATGAAGCAGGATCTGCTACCACCACGGAGCTACAGACTGAGGGGCCACTTGTCAGCCCCATGCTGCCCCAGCAGGCCTGCCAAATAGAAAAGCAAATAAACAAGCTTGTGAGGTGAGCATACAGAAGAGAATGGGGTTAGCAGAGCTAAGCAAGGCCTGAATAGGCAATTCATCTGCAAGGCTTTACTCTCTCCTGCCCCCTCCTACTCAGCCTGCTTTCCCTCCCTCCCCCTCAGGTTACTCCCCTGCCTAGTAGAGACTGGTGGGATGAATTCACTGTTTTGGACTGAAAGTCTCATTTTTTTAATCTATCTTTCTAATGAAATTAAAGGAATTTATACATAGTATCAGAATCTACCTAAAAATATCTAGTGCGTATGTAACTGACCCAAAAACATCAGTTCCACATCACTGAGTTGGCCTAGCTGGTGGTGGGACCATACAGGATGGACAGCAGGGAGACAGGCAGTGGGGGAGGGGACTCCCTTGGCAATTGTCCCTGCTTTCTGTAATGACTGGGCCACCTCTGGAGACCCCTTTTGATTTCATTACTCCTACTTCCTCCTCTAACTGCATTAGATGGCAGTCTATGAAATCCAGGGCATTGAGATTGGCTTTCTGCCTGGAAATGAGGAGAAATGTCATTACAGGTCCTGAATCAGCATCTCACCCGAGCTTGGACCCACCTGGTCACTGGGGAAGTGGTTTTTGCCCTGGCTAGGCTGGTTGTTCCTATTTTTCTACCACCCACCCATCATTTTACCCAGTAAGCAATACATAGTTCTCCCTCTGTAGTCAGTCTGATGTTCAGCATTTTAAAAATGTTTATGTGTCTGAGTACTTTGCCTGCAATATTCCTATATACCACATGCATGCCTAGTGTCCACAGAAGCTTGACAAGGGTAACAGATCATGGGTGCTGGGAACTGGAACTAGAACCCAGATCCTCCGAAAGAGCAGGTAGTGCTTCCCATCCCCAAGTGTTCAAAATTTCTGAATAGGAGACAGATGTGGTGCTTTTCCTTATCCAAAGTCTCACTTAGAAAACCCCAAACTGTGTGAGTCGGATGCTGCCCTGTGCACTTCCAGGGCATAGAAGACTCCATGTCATATGGGAAACAACTAAGTGAATCCTGCCCCTCTTCAAATGGGAGAAGATGAGGCAGGAAGCTGGGCTGGTGTTCACAGATATAAATGGCAGGCTGAAGTCAGCCTCAGGTCACCAAATGCATCCCTCTTCCATGCCAAGAACATTTACAGATGTTTCTCTTAGGAAATGCCTACCTTATACCCCTTCAAAGAGAAGGAATTGGAGCATAGAATGTCCCAAGTGATTCCTTGTATGTGTGGGCGACCCCTAACCCTGCTGACATAAGCATATAAAAGCCCGTGTTATAATGCATTTCTGAACCCCAAATTGTATGGCACATAAAGAAGTCATTGCAAACACCTCAGTGTTCGAGTACAGCATCTTCATCTCAATTTATGTAGTCCAGGTGTGTCAGTTTTCAGGCAGTGTCCACTTAGTGAGGTACACCCACACCCTCCTTGCTCGGGTTGTTTAAAGACAGACACTGAGGCACCCGGCGCCCCATGCACGTTCCTCCTGTTTGTGCCCAGGGCTCCGTTTGCGTCTAGTAAAACACCACCCAGTGAATAAATACGTCTGCATTGAGACAGAGTGAGGATTCCAACAGTTAACGCGGGGTGAGATTGCATCACATTTGAGGCCTCTGCATACCCTGAGACCGTGTGCTGCTTTAAACAAAAGGCAGATGGGAGAACTAACAGTGGGTTTCAAATAAGTTTTCGATTCTATTTTGTGTCTCTGCGTGTACATGCCAACACGTACTACGGTGCCTGCGTGGAGGTCAAGGGGCAACACGCAGGAGACGGCTCTCTCCTTCCACTGCCTGGGCCCCAGGGATCAAACTCACATCGTCAAGCTTGGCAGCAAGCACCTTTACCTGTGCAGCCATCTCACCAGCCCCCAAACAAGTTTTAAAATGATGACCCCCACAAAAAGACCCGCTGACACATGCCCCTAAGCCCAGGGAACATAAAGTTTTGCTAGGGAAAACAAAAATAGCAAACTAGCCTAGAGCCACAGAGCCATGTGAAGTGCAGGTAGCCAATGCTGGGCTGGAAGAACTCAGAAAACCTTTGATCAAGAAAGGACAGAGACAGAGGGCTTCTTCCCGAGGGAGGAGGAGGGAGATGAGAGACAGCCATGAAGAAGGGTTCACCAAGGTGCACAGAGAGGCTCTCTAAGGGGGTGATGGAGCTGAGTGATGAGAGAGGTGAGCTGGAAACGGGGTGAAAAGAGCGGGGCATTTTAGAAGTTATCACCATATTGGCACAGTGGCCATGGGTGGCGTACTCATGGAGCCCCTGCAGTAAACAGGACGCTGGGGAGACCGGTGCCCTTGCTTACATGAACTGCAGTGTTGGTGTACATACTGGAAGAAGGCAGAGAGAGTCCATAAGCAAACCCATAGAGTAATTACTGTGAACACTGTGAAATGGTGTGCTATGAATGATGAGATTACTTTGGAGTTGGGGTGTGGTCTCTGTGTCAAGGGGCAGCGCTTCTCCAAAAAGATGATACAAGGGCAGGACTCAAAAGATGGTAAGGGGGCAGTTGTATAAGGATCCCTGGGTAGAGAAAAATATCGGATGCAAAGGTCCTGAGGCAGGGAATCACTTGGCTTGTGGAGGAGCTGCAGGACACTGCAGCTGGGACCCAGGAATCAAGGAGCAGGTGGCGGGGAGTATCCAGAGGATGGGTGTGCAGGGTCTGAACAGCTTGGAGTGTAGCAGGCACCATGGAAGGGCCGGCTCAAAGTCTCTCTCCATCTTTTTCTTAGAGGCCAGAAAACTTCTTGACACTAAACAACAGCAAGGGTCTGCCCACCCTGAACCTGAAGATCCTAGATGAGAATCTGGGTGCCATCCGTGAGTCCTGGTCCAAGAGCTCCTCAGACTCCTCTCAGGAAGGAGAGGAGCCTCAGACTTTGCACGAGATGGTGAGTACCTCTCCCTAGGACATGGAGAACTTGTGCCGTGATAGTGCAATGGGAAAGGAGGCTCAAGAGCCACCCCTTGAGATCACTCCCCAGGCGGCAAGTGGTCCACCCCTTTGCACACCTCCCCAAACATTAGCCAGTGGGAGGAAGAGGAAGAGGAGACTCCTTCTGTGGTTTCCTCACCTTTTAGGTGGGCTCTTACTGCTCAGTCATGTTCAACTCAGGGTATGTCCCTCGGGCCATGGGAAGCCCCCCAAGAGACTAACTGTACCTTATAAAGGAGGCAGTATACTATGTTCAGATGCAGTCTGTGTCTTGATCTTGGGACCTGGCCTCAGGATGGGTCACTTTTGAGTCTCAACCTCTTTGTACAAACAATAAAAGAGTACACACTCAAGCTGGGTGGTGATGGTGAACCCCTTTAATCCCAGCACTCGGGAGGCAGAGGCAGGCGGATCTCTGAGTTTGAGGCCAGACTGTTCTACAAGAGCTAGTTTCAGGACAGGTTCCAAAGCTACAGAGAAACCCTGTATTGAAAACTAAGAGAGAGAGAGAGAAAGAGAGAGAGAGAGAGAACACAACACTCAAAAGCTCAAAAGATAATCCCGCTGAAGTCCCCAGTGGAGATATCACCACCCCCGTCAATGACCATGAGAGATTCCATGTGTGGCTTTCTATGGCCCTCCACAGTGGATTCCACGAGCAAATGCTACCCCAAAGTACCCAAGGAAAGGACTTAGGCAAAGCCACCCATCTAATCCTCAGGTCTCCTCCTGAGGACTTGCCCTTCTCTACTGACAGTCTCTTCATCTACCCTTGGCACTTGGCACCTTTCTGAAACATGTCCCATCAGACAGTAGGAAAGGCAGCTGCCTACTGAGTGTACCCAAGAGAAGGTCTCCACATAGAGCACCCTCCCCAAGAGCAGAGCCTTCCTATACAAGCAACAGCTCTCAGAGACATTTCTAGTACACACATGCTACCTTCGCCCTGTGGAGAAGCAGGGCTCAGGAGCCACCTCCAGTCCAGCCATCAGTTGCATTGAAAATAAAGGTACAGGTCTTGGCCTGGGAGATTCGGGACAGCACGGGTAAGCCAGTTCTTGTCAACTCGCACAACCTCATCCAAAGTGGTATAGGGAAGAAGGTTGGTTTTCAAAAGCCAGGGCAGTGAGAAAAAGTGAAAGGGCCACTCCAGGAAAGGGCAGATGGGAAGGAGGGAGAAGGAAGGTGGTCCTCCCTGGTGACCACCAGAGAATTTCAGTGAGATTCTGCCCTCACCCCACTGCCTTGCCATGAGCCAACCAAGCCTCAGCCTTACCCAGAGGGCAGAGTTCACCCTGAGTCACACTACCTCTGAGAGTAGACCCTGCCCGAACATCCGGGACGTAGTGTGAGCAAGCAGTGAGCAGTGCCAAGCTCCATCCCACAGCTGGGAATGGCAGGGACTCTCTGGTAAGGCCTGAGCTGCGGGCAGCAAGTCTGAGAACCTGGTTCATGCGCAATGAGAAACACACATAACTTAATGCTGTGCCCTTGTGTGTGATGAGAGACATAAAAAGGGGTTGAAAGAGGGGCTCATTGCACCTATGAAATTGATGGAGGGAGATAATGGATGGGAGAGAAGGAGGAGAAAATGACTTGGGAAGAGCCTTTCAGGATAGGATGGTTCTGATGGGTGGACATTTGAGGACCTGACTTTAAATGTCAGGAAGGATGGTATAACATGGATGGACAGGCCAGGTCCTCTTGACTTTTTCTTAAGGATTCAGCCAAAAGAGAAGAATTAGACTGCAGCCTGAGAAGTTAAGGTCAGCCATTAGGACAAATTCTTTCTGACCAAGAATAACCACCATTGGTAACCTGTTTTCATTTTACCAGTGGTGGTTATGACCTGGTCCAGAAGTAATGTGATACCTGCCCAAGGCTCCTGACCTTATCACCCATGCTATATAGCATCCAGAGAATTCCGGGTGGCTGCAGAAGCTTGTGGTTAGCTACCCACCTTCCATGCCCTGTAAAAGCTCATGGCCCTGGCCCTCTTTCCTGCCCATCCAGTCTACTCCAGACCCATGTTAACCTTGAATCCTCCTTCAGGACTCTTGGTTTCAGCTTTTGTCTTCCTGTGCCTGATTTAGCCCTCTAACACAGCACAAGGACTCTCTCCCCGCCCCTGCTCTCTCCCCAGCCCCCTTGCCATCGTGTTATCCCAGCTGCTCTCCTACAAACCTACAGGCCAGAGCTCAGAAAGATGAGGGCAGGGCCCAGCTATACACCTTCCCCATGGCCAAGAGAACCCAGTTGCAAGTAACAGAATGTGGTTGGGTAGCAACGGGCTACAGTTCCATGCCAATCACAAGCAGCTGTGCAGCCATGGGTCACTGTTCCATGGCAACCAAAGAAAATTACATAGCAATGGATGAACTCATGTAACCAAGAGGCAGAGTGACAAGCCAGAGAAGACAGCCATGGGGCCCAGGACTGTTTCTGCATAGCAATAGACCCTGATGTAAGATGATGTCATCCAGCACCATAGGGCAGGGAGGAATGATTGTGGGACAGAGCACAGGCACAGCACCTGTGCTTCAAGGCACAGATCTATAGCAGCAGATACCTGAGGAGCCCGGAGGAACCTGAGCAGCAGTGACAGTCATGAGGTATGTGACTCGGGACTTGTATCAGGCAGTGTCATCCGCAGAGCCTGTAGGTGAGGCAGGGAGCCTTATGACACAGCAGTTTTTGCGAGGTGACCCAAGGATGAATGAGCGGCCCCCTCTGCTCTCTTCTGTGGCCTTGGCTGAGCCTCTCTGCATCACCTGACTTCCATGGCGCCTCATTCTCTGTCTAGTGTCGCTGTGCAGTCCCCAGAGCCTCAAATCCATCTTCTCTCTGGCTCCCTCCTGAGTCTACTTGTGAGCACTGAGGACTGAATATTCTCTGGAAAGGGGTTCCTTGGGGACAGAGGAACAGGTAGAAGGGATCTGGTCTGTGGCCTTTTGTGCAATGCTCCCTGCCCCTCACAGCACATAGACCCCAGTCAGGACTCCTACCAAGCCCAGCCATTTCTTCCCATCCCCAGACATCTGGCTCTAATGCAGTCATTCCAGGGACCATGTTTTTTCAGGGCAGTAAAAAGCTCAGTGCTGGGTGGGACCACGGAGATCAGGGGTAAGACAGACCCACGGCAGAGCTAAGGGAAGCAATTGCGTCCCTTATGAGCAGCCCGGAACATACATTTCTTTGGAAATGTTCAGCTCCCGAGCCATTCTGAAAGGGACAGTTATTCCAAGACCCATTTTGCCAGTATCTTGTCCTTATCCCTGACATCTGAGCCACCTCACTGAAGCTAGCTGGTGTCTCCTGATGCCACCACCACAGGGGGTAAACTGAGGAGTTCTGTTCAGTCTTCAGAGCGGCCGATCACAGAGACCCATGAGACATCTCCAAATCATCAGAAACCTAGGATGACCCAACCTAATGAGTGCCCAGTCCTACACCCAGTGAGGCCGTGGGGGCAAGAGAGGGGATGGAGGCCTGAGAACTGGAAATCCCCTTGAGATAAAAATAGCCACAGACTGTCAACCACACAGAGAAGACAAGAATGAACATGTGAGGATGGACAAGCAGGGAGATATGATCCAGACAAAGGACCTTCCTAAAGGCAGGGTGGGGAGAAAAGGAGAGAGGACCTAGGAAGGCTTCCTGAAGGAGGAGGACCAGGCTTTAGACAAGGTATTCCGTGTCTTTTCCACCCAGAGGCTCAAGCAGGGTTTGTTCTGCTGCCCTCCACTCCACCGTTGTTCACTTACTCACTCTCTTTCTCCCCTCCCCCCACATGTACACACACACATACACAAACACACACACATACACACACATCCATGCCCATATGCACACACATGCCATTGTCTTTGTATATTGCCATTTCTTTCTGATATCAGCCCTCTCTTTCCCTCCCCCTCTCTTTCTTTCCATTTCCCTCCCTCCCTCTGCCCTGCTCACAGCAGCTCTGAGGCCAACCAGAGGGCCCCCGCATCCTAGAAAATGAATAATTGACAGGGTTGTTAAAAGATTCAGTGGACTTTTCTAAGCTCCCCATGCTGGAATAACTCATTTCTCTCATCCTCTCTTTGAAAGCCTTTCCCTTCCCTCCTCCCATCCCCTAGTCCCTACCCCACCCCCAGTCCAAGCTTTTCTTTTCCTTTCCTGAGTCTATGAGTCCTACAAGGCTCCGTCCTTGACCCAGAGGTCTCTTTAAGTCACTGGCTGTCCTTGTCCTGTTTAAACTGCTCTTAGGGGTGGCAGGGTGACTCCCCCTGAGAGGGGCCCATGTGCATATGGAGAGAGAGGCCTGGGGACTTCACCTGAGGCACACAGCTGACTGAATGCAGCTCAGTCCAGGAGGTCAGACTCCCCAGGCCAAGGCCACCTTCCTAGGCTGGTGCGGAGGAGTCTCTGCTGTGCCTGCCCATTTTTGTCACTTCATGTCCCTGTGTCCTGATTTACTGTCTGTAACATGGAAGAGCTGCCTCCTTGGGCAAAGGAGATGGGTAAGGCCTTGAGAAGGGAGGTTGGTCATGCGGCAAAGCTCCCTGTGAACTGAAGCCTTTGTTCCTCCTTTGCATGGGCAAAGGGCAGCCAATCTCCCTATTTAGTCTGGGCAAATGTTGCCTGGCCATCTCCACGCCACGGGAACTTCCCTTCTCCAAGCCTGCCTCATTCTGAGTCCCTCATATCTTCTGCCTCCTTCAATACCCCATGGCCACAGGACACAATGTTGCCTGGCCTAGCTCCATGCTGGGCTCTGCACTCACTCCCATTGCTCCTTGAAGTAACCTTGAGCTCAACCCTCCTCTCTGGGCCCCAGTTCCTGCCTTTGTCAGCAGGAGACATTGGAGAAGATGTGCCCTAGTTCCTCAAGACTGGGCAGTGTAGTTGGAGCTTCCTCCTTCCCCAGACCCCACCCAGGTGAGTGGATGCTCAAAGCTGACTTTGGCTCCTTCAGCACCACCTGATGGCAGGTGACCTCTGTGGCCACCGGTAGTAGTAGTCACGGGGGGGGGGGGGGGCAGTGTTCTCCTAGACTCTTTTCACACAGATAACCAGAAGTAGAAAAACCTCCAGTGAGAGAGAGTCTCAACCCAGGGTACCGTGGGCTGGGTGGGTACCACAGAGGTATCATAGAGGTCAAGAGGAACATCCTCAGGCCCTGAGACGACATCTTCCATTGTTACTACCACCACCCCTGCCTGGGGACCCAGATCCTATAAAACCATAGAGACAAAGAACAGAGGAGAGGTACAGAAACCCAGGCAACCATGAGCATGAGCCACCCAGGCTAACCTCAGTATCAGAATAGACACCTGACTGGGTTCTCTTCAGATCACAGTGGCCAAGCTACCAGCCTTCTTCTCCATGTAGCTGCTGCTCCATCCCCTTACACCTCAGTCTCTGCTGTCCCCAATTTCTCTGCCTCTAATTGTCTGGCCATTCTGCTCCTTGCTACTCTACTCATACAGCACCCAGTGCTCTGCCTCTGACCTCTAGGTGCGTGTCCACCATGCACTTACAAAGGCCCCTCCAGGCCCCGCTCCTCCAAGCTGGAGGTCATCTCAGGGCCCTGCTCCTCCAGGCTGGAGGTCGTCTCAGGGCCCTGTGCTTCTGCTCCTCCTAACCAGGGAGCCTTGTGTGCTGCGCCAAGAGGAAGGGGTTCTAAAAATAAATGCAAAAGTCCCCAGCTGTCTGAGCCCTCAGCAGCTCCTTCTCTTTCCTGTGCCTCCCTTTGCTTCCTCCTCAGGTTCACACTGCAGGCAGGCACACACACACACACACACACACACACACACACACACACCAGAGAGATGGAGGGGAAAGAGGGGAAAAGAGAAAGAGGGAGGAGAGAGGGAAGAGAAGGAGGGAGAGGCAGGCACAGAGAGTGGGAGGTGGGGGAGAAGTGGGAGAGGCAGCGAGGAAGGGAAAGGGAGGAAAGAGAAGCTGGAAAGGGAGGAGCAAAGCTGTCATCCTGCAGGAGGGTCTGTTGTCTCTCCTGCAGACTCAGCTCCACCTGACGCCCACAGCTCTAACAGGTTGTCTCAAGTCTACCTCCAGAGCTGTGTGAGGTTAGAGAAAGCCTTCCACCTCTCTGATCCTGCTTCTTCATTGTTAAAGAGAAGGAATATTGTCTCCTTGCTCCCTCTTGAGGCTGAGGGGAAGATGAACAGGAGTGTGGACAGGAGGGCAACAGAAACAGCCCCAGTGTCCAGGCTATAGAAGCATTTAGGATGAAAAACACTGACATGAATCTCCAGGCCTTCCGCTATAACCCTATCTCCAGAAAGCCTGTCCCCAGACCCCTGCTTACAGTTCCTCATCTCCCCCGCCCCCATTGCATCTCAGGCGGGCCATTCCCATTCTCCATCCATCACCTGAGACTAAAGAGATTAATAAACGAGACTCATAACTCAGCTACTGGGATGCACCAGATATTTACGGCTACGTTTCAATTTGCAGAGAGATTAAGTGTTTGTCGATTTATTGTCTCTTGGTGGGTGTATGCTGGGAGCAAGGAGGCTGAGCAAGGCCCCCTGCTGGCCAGCTCCCCTCCCCTGTTCCCACTCCCTCCCAACCTCCATTCCTAGAGCTGGGTGGAAACCGGTGCTATATCCAGCTTTCAAAGCTACTGCCCACTGGAGGGCCTTGACCCAACTAACCAGAGAGACAGAGACTTTGACTTAAGATGAAAGCCACACCCGCACCACTAAACTGACATCAAGATACCCAAGGGCCCAGCAACCCCTGCCCTACAGTGATTATATCAAGCAGTGGGTGAAGTCACACACTTCCAGAAGGCCAAATACCAAATGGCTTCATGGTTCACTCCTAAGCCCAGGGATGGCTGTTCAGGACATACACAGAACTGTCATGTATACCCTCTCTTGAACCTAAAGACACTGGGGGTGGCCTGGAGACATCTCTGTAGTCTGATTAGGGAGAGCCTGCAGGGGCCCAGAAAAGTGAATCAGCCTGGAAAAGCTGGGAGAAAGGAGGGCCCTCAGGAGCCAAGAGGCAAAGATGGCTTGAGCCCAGTGCAGGGGGGCTCAAGGACCACAACAGGGCATGATGCATTCTGGCACTGAAAACCTCAAGAGCACCTCTCCTTCACGCACCTCGGCTGCTTGTCACCTCCCCAAGGTCTAGCGTGTGCATTCATTCATTCAGCCAGCTTTTCTAGCATCTTCTTTGTACCAAGTCTTGTGACCTCACTTCAAGGAACCCACCACCAATTTGGGCAGTTCTAGCAGGTTGCTGTCAAGAGCTGTGTGACTTTGAAATGCCACTCCACCTCTCTGATGTCATTCCTACTTACCTTCTGAGATCTGTGAGAGGACTGGGGAGCGGGCTGCAGTGCGCCGCGGGGGCGGGGGACGCTAAGGAGCTGTCCCCTGCTCAGGAGGCTTGATGATGATGCGGATGTTCAGGGAATCTTTTAGACTGAGGGGAGGAAGGGAGACAGCACAGCTCACCAGGCCTCTCTGAAGCCCGTCCTCAAGTGACAGTCACATAAAAGTGGGACCGGTCTAGGATGTCGGTGCTCAGAGGCCCCAGGTGAGCAGTGAACACAGGAAATGGGAGGAGGAGATGACAGGGACCAGGACACAGTCTTCCCCCAGGACTGAATCTGGCCTTAACCCCATCAGCTTTGTGAGGCAGGGATCACTTCATCTGCCTCAGGGTCGGGGCAGATGTCACTGGGACAACAGAGAGTGAGAGCAGAAGCCAGGTGTGAATGGTGATCGGTCTGGCTTCAGTGGTGGCAGGGAGATAGTCAGTTTGTTCCTGAGAGAGGAACCTGCCTCCCTGCTGTGCAGAAATGTGTGTGTGTGTGTGTGTGTGTGTGTGTGTGTGTGTGTATACCTGCGTACGTACACATGGGCACTGCATTCTCATCTTTCCTGAGCCTGGCCAAGATCTCACTAAAAGACCCATTGGGCCTTCCAAGCACATCCCTTCCCTTCTAGACCTCTGTTTACCTATCTGTGAAATGGGGAGAACACATACCTCTCTAGGAAGGAGAGAGGAAGTCTTCCAGGTTAGGGCAGAGAACTGAAGGGCTGTTGGGGTATGCCTTGGCCGGCTCAGGACCTGTCTGAGAGATGCTGAGGAGGAGAGACCACCCACAGCAAGAGCCCCCAGAGGCAGGAGAGATTACCCTCAGAGGGAACTCTGGGTGACATGGAGAGATATGTGCCCGGCAGTCACCCACTGGCCTTCCCCTCTCTGGAGCAGGCTGGGCTCCGATGTATGGCTATGGTCCTGGGTTTGATAGCATCATGCTTAATGGAGCTGGAACAAGCAGATCAGACGCTAGCTTTGCTCTCAGCAAGATGCCAGCACTGCCTGAAACTCCAATCCGTGGTGCATCCTGTCCACTGGTGGTGGACACGCAAGGGTGCAGTGTCCGCAGTAAACAAGGTAGAGAAGATGAGGTCATGAGTTCCTAAGGCTGAGTCAGCAATTCTTAAAGAGGGACATGCGCCAGACCCAGGGACAGCTTGGGGACATTTGCTGACCTGGGCACTGGGATCGTCCCTTTCTGCAAGCTGCCCGCCTTCATCCTACTTGTGATAATAAGTGTACGATACCAAGCACGTGTGTTAATACAGACTGAATTTCAGCCCCCAGACTTCTAGTCATAACTCATTTCACTTTTATTTCAACTCATTGTTGTGCAAGTAGGTACCCACCCCCATCTTGTCACCTAGTAGGCCCACCAATGTGCTTGACAAACTCAGGTCTGGGGCTCTCGCTCAGAGCCTGATCCCATAGCAGCCAGAGCCAACCAGGCCTAGTGACTCAGACACAGAAATCTGGATCCTGACACACGTCCCTCCTCCAGCCCATCTGGGATTGAGAGTTGCCTCAGTTTCCTAGAAAACAGACAGCTGTGTGCTCCTCTTACCTCCCAGGTCGGATCATGTGAAGGCAGAGAGGCCCCCACACCTCAGTGTTCAGTGTTCAGTTGCAAATGGAATAAAGCTGTGGAACAGTTTCTATCCCCTGCCTTTACCGCTACACTGTATCCAGCCCTAAAACAGATTCCCCAGCACAGACCCTAGCTGCTAGCGTGGTGATGGGGAGGACACAGCCCCCAGGCCCGCGTCTCCCTCGCCTCCCCCATCTTCTCCTCACCCCATTTTGTTTCAGCCTACAACCTCTTTTGTGTGCATAAGGATGCACTGCCACCTTATGGAGCATCAGACTAGAAGCAGGAGGGAATTCTTGGGGCTAAAGGGACACAGGCTCTGGGTAGACACATCCGGTGGTCCTACTAACCCCTCACCGGATATCAAGGGCTGTGTCAGAGGAGGGCCGGATCAGGACTGAAAAGGAGTGCTGCCTTGGAGCACAGGGGGCCCTGTGCAGAAGCCCTGTTGTCCATCCAGGGCTAAGGACCCAACCGTCCCCTGTCCCTCTTTCCAGCCCTGTGACTTTATTAGGGTATACTCCTGTGTGCTCAGATTAAATGCTGTTCAGTACAATCCAATTTTCTCTTAATATAGACAAGAAAATTGTACATGCACGCGCATACACACACACACACACACACACACACACACACACAGTGCTAAATATCCAATCAAGCCTACAGATAGATAATAGAGAACAGCCAGTTCACTCCCAGTTTAATCAGATAAAACGCCCATTTATCGGCTCCTGCCGATGCAGACATCCCGTAGTCAGCAGGCTGCGGGAGTGTGAGCGTGGGGTATACAGGCTGCATCTTTACATCCTTGGAAGGGGGGGGGCGCTGCCCACAGGGGACTAATTATCCTTCCGCCCTTAGCCAGCTCTTACTCAAACAGACAAAAGGGGGCTCCAGCCTTGTGGTGCTAAGCCAGCCGCAGAATGATTTTTGCTCTCAGATATGCAAATCTATTACAGCATAGTGGGCTTCAGGGACTGCACTGAATAGTAGCTCAGAGACCTCAAGTGGTTGTTTTAGGGGGACCAGAGGCATCTCAACTTCCGCATCAGGCTTGGTGGAGACCCCCTCTTGATCTCTACTTCGCTGGTGGTGGGCTGTGAGGCTGAAGATGAAACCGTCCCCTTTGTCTCCCCTCTTGTGGGTGGGGGGACACTCAGGAAACCTAAGAACTGAGTCCAGATGAGTCTTCTTCTCATCGGGCCTCCTCCTGTTTGAGGCACAGCCTGTCCAAAGCACAGATGTCCTAATCTGCTTGCCACCTCCCTTAGTTCTCTGCTGCTCTCAGCTCTGCCCAGTGTAAGTCCCTAAGGCTCAGAGGTCTGGGCCTAAGCCCTCACCAGAACCCAGAATATGCTACTCATATCTAACAGCTCCCTGCACCCCACAATACCCTGCCAGAAGATTGCTGAACCAGGATGTCTGCTGTCTGCTTGGCCTCCAGCCGGATCTCAGAGCAATCTCTGTCTTTTTAACTGTTAGATACAGAGAATACCCCACAGGTTGACTCTGTGAGCCTTGGGTGCCTGGAAAGGGCTTTATGAACTATGAAAAGTCCCTGGTACTGGGTGCAGGGGACAGTTGGGGAAGGGATCTGAAAGAGCAGGCTTTGTCCCTCACTCTCCATGACCCTTAGTTGTCGCTGCTTCCTTGGGAGATCTATCCATTCCTACTCTGCACTCTCCACTCTTTGATCGTCTGACTTAGGGGAACCTGCAGCTGGAAAGGAAGAGGGTAGCACAGAGGCAGGACACCAAGCAAGCTTGATAAAACTGACCTGAATCTGAGATAGTCAGGGGCCATTCCCTGACACCCCAAGAAGGGCACGCCTAGGCAAAGCAAGCTACCCCATTTGTGTCGATTTGATACAAATCTAGACATAGCTGGAAAGAGGAACGCTTCATTGAGAAACTGCCACCATGAGATTGAGCTGTAGGCAAGACTGGGGTATTGCTTTGATTAATGATTGATGTGGGAGGAGCCATTGCACAGAGAGCGGTGACCACTGGGCAGGCCATCTGAATTGTATAAGAAAGAAGGTTGAGCAAGCCATAAGCAACACTCCTCCATGGCCACTGCCTCTGTTCCTGCATTGAGCTCCTGCCTTGAGCTCCTGCACTGTTCTCCCTGGATGACAGAAGCTGAAATAAACCCTTTTCTCC
Organism: Microtus oregoni; assembly: GCF_018167655.1. NCBI lineage: Eukaryota > Metazoa > Chordata > Mammalia > Rodentia > Cricetidae > Microtus > Microtus oregoni. The sequence continues at coordinate 95,283 of NW_024544893.1, read as the reverse complement.
CCAAGTTGCTCTTGGTCATGATGCTTTATCATGGCAGTGGATACCTAACTAAGACGCCCAGTAAGCCCTTCCCGTCATTTCAGCTGCATACACAAGGGCCCTGGGTTTCCACTGCCTGGAAAGAAGACAGAACCTGATGCCTTAGTTACTTTGCTCATTGCTGTGGTCAAAGGCCCAACAAAAGCAACTTTACGAAGGAAGGTTTTATCCTGGGTCGTAGTTTGAGGGTACGGTTGCAGTGAGTCACATGACACCCCGAGTGAGGAGGCAGAGAGGTGAATGCTGTTGCTCAGTCCCCTTATCCTTTTTGCTTCCCAAGGACCCCAGCTCACGGGGTGGTGATATCAGCAGGGCGATTTTCTCTGTCGCAGTTAACCCAGGCTAGAAATTGCCACACAGTCATGCCAGAGGTGAGTCTCCTGGGTGACTACATCCTGTCAAGTTGACACTCAAATTAACCTTCACACCTTAGCAGGGGTAACGCTGGAAAGGGTGCTGCAGGAAGACTCTCAGGGACAAGGAGCAGAAGGCACTCGGGGAGGAGTGGTCAGAAGAGTCGGGGGGGGGGAGGACAGGCCAGGTGAGGGGGAACGCTGAAAGGACCCTTGTCCTGGGCTGGAACCTCAACAAGCCAAGGTGGACACAAGATTCCTAGAAGCGTTGCCGAGGACACCAAAAAACTAAAACACTACGTGAGGCTGTGGATAGTACTGGCGAAATGGAGGCTTTCAGTGGAACGGGGCTGGGACACCTGGGGCCCGGGTGGGAGGCAGGAAAGGTAAGCTACAGGAAGACAAATGGGTGGTAGACGCATAGCCCTCAAAAGACAATCCAGACAGAGGATGGGACAGCCTGGGAGGTGAGGGACATGTCCCATCCCCAGACAGTACCTCAAGGACCACCCCTCTGAGAAACCCCATGGAGCAAGCATATCCAACCCTTTCAGCACTGTGACAGATACCATCCTCTGCAAAATTCCTACTCAAGTAGAATCAGGTTATACACACATATCACACGTGTGATATATGTATGCTCTATACATATATTATATACATACATACAATGTTTTGAGTAAGCTTATGATTTGGTGTTGGACCACATACATGGCTATTCTGGGAAGCATAAGTCCTGGAGCCGCAGGGGCAGACCTGCCTGTTCTGAGTCTACTCCTCCTGGCTTCCAGGCAGAAGGTGCCTCCTTTCAATGGACCCTCCCAAGACAGGCTAGCAGATGCTCAGAAGAGCCATGTCTCTCTTCATCCACTGTACCACCAGGTGACCATGACAGCTGAGACCCCACCCCCAACCTGTCACCTCAACTCACCCACCAATCCACACACCCACACACATACCACCCAGGCTCAAAGGGCTGCTTCCCCCAGGCAGAGAGCAGGCAGATACCAGGATCCCTCCCTTCCACAGCCCCTGACCCAGGCTTTTCTTCTGGCCAGATGCCTCCCTGGAGGCAATGAATAGGAAACAAGGACCACACAATTCAAGCGTGGGTAGGGGGATAAAAAGAAAATAGCCTCCAATTAAAGCCTGGACAGCGTGCTCCCCTGAAGAGAAGTGTGAAGGAGCAAATGGGCGCTCTCCTTCCTCACAGGAGCACAGCTGCCGTCCTCCAGGTCAGCTGACTAGTGTAGGGAGCTCCCTGGCAGCTTCAGGGCTCTCTGAGTGTGGTGGGAAAGATCAGGACTGTAACTGCAGTTGGTGATGCTGATGAAGGGTCAGACGGTTCCGTGAATATAATTAACCTCTTGCTAATTCACACATAGAAGGCAGGAGTAATGAGTGAGGCTCAAACTGTCGCCCCGCGAAGCTGCAGTAGTCGCTTGTGTTAGCCAGGAAGGACGACGTCTGTGCTTTATCTCTATTCAGATTTGGACGGCCTGGCATGGTACTGGAATGCTGTGTGCAACAGAAGAGCCCCAGGGCCTGCTGTGGCCAGATAGCCTTACATTAGTATTATGTGTGCTAGGCACAGACCTTGCCCCTTAATCTCCTTACAACCCTCTCTTCCTTGGTACAGTAGCAAACTGTGGCACCGAGAGGTGAGAGACTCACTGGAGTCAACAGTAACTGGACAGGCTGGATCAGGAGTTTAGAATTCTCTGGCTCCAAAATCCCTTCCACACTCTGCCTTTAGCCTGGGAGGCTGAATCCCACCTGCTCGGCTAAATACATAGCCCCACACTGTTCCAGGCAGCCCAGCTAGGCACCTTTCGTAGAAAGGCTCCGCAAGGCTGTCGTGGGTCAGCCAGTGTGTTGTCAGCCACCCCTGCCCACGCTGGCCCCCATGAGCCTAGAGGTGTGAAGGGTAATGAGGCCCCGTAATTAAGGCTTCTGGAGACATGGCTGGGAGATTTATAGACAGGCTTTGTCAATAGCTGTGCTCTGGGCTGTGGATCCACCGAGACATCGATAAGTGCTCGTTAAGGCTTCTCCCTGCTCCCTGCCCTGTCCCCCAGCAGTCCCTCCCCTCCTGTCAGCCGCCTGTTCGCAGCGCCTGTGTACACAGGCTTTGCTCAATTAATTTGCACTTGTTGGCACCATCTGTGCTTTTCACGCGGCCTTATTGAGAGCTGCTAGGCCTGCCTCCCCCTCCTATGGGCTGCAGAGTGGAGACAAGCAACCCTCCTCCTGCAACCATGACTCTCAAGTAAGGTCAGTCTAGGATCACCAAAGACAAAGGCATGGTTTCCTGCCCCCCCCCTTCCTCCCTCCCCACCCAGCTTCTCAACCTGGTGAGTCAAACTCTGCCTGAGGTCCTTGTAACCCTTTCCCCGCACCTGACTGCAGCAGGCTGGACCCTAGCCCTACAGAGGAAGCCCCCTTCTCACACCCAGTGATCCCAGAGCACAGATGTCCGGGAGCCAAGAGACAGGATTTCCAGCCTGATTCCTGCTCTGCCCGCCACCGCGCCCCCCCCCTCCCCAGTATGGATTTGACAGGTCCATGCTCTGAGAACAGGGACACTTGAGTCACAGGACTGGGAAGGGTCAAAGAAGCCACATCCAACTCTGTTGAGCAAGGGCCACCCAGGGGCCTAGAATTGGACAGCTCCTCTGGGTGGATGGGACAGCACAGGCTATGAGATGGTGACTCCAGCGTGTTGCCCAGAGAACTGAGACGAGGTAGCATCACTGAAGTGTTCTTTTTGAGTAGACTGTGCTTCTGCCCTCAGCATGGATTTTTTTTTTCTTTCTTCAAGGCAGGATCCCACTTTGTATTTCAGGCTAGCCTGGAACTCTGTGTAGTCCAGATAGCCTCCATCTTTCCCTCTGCTTGTCTACCTCAAATGCTAAGATTATAGGTGTGTATCGCTAGGTCCTTCCTACACCACAGCCTTCTGACCTTGGAGTTCTTAGAGTGCTGGACTGGCTGTGAGAAGCACCACCAGCAACTCTAGTCTCCCTGCCTTTGCTTCTTCAACCTCACCTAACACCTGTCCTGCTTCCTGGGATCCTGGAAAGCCACTCACTAGGTCCACAAAAACAAAAACAAAGCAACCCACCCAGAGATGTCATATAACAGCCTGGCATTTTGCTGTGCTATATGGGGAAAGGAATGAGCTCGGGGCACTCATCAGTGTTTATTTTACTGACAAAACATCCAAAATCAGACTAGTCTTCCTGTGGCTGGCTTGGGCCCTAAGGAGCTGACGCAAGCCAAGGGTGTGGTTGCCTTCCCTCTCGCAACAGCTGCACTTGTTCTGTATCCAGAGTTGTGTCCCTGAGGGTGCAGTCAGGGCCTCCCCCTCTGTCTCCTGCTAGAGCAGGCTGGAAGACAGTCACGTCTGGGGTCTGGCTGTGCCCTGTGGATGCCTCCACGTGGTACATTATTGATGGTGCTTCTAATTGTGTGTTTCCCAAAGTCTACAGGCTTTTGATGAAAAATTCATGGCACGCCTGAGGATGGCAGGGCGTTCGATCGATTGGCAGTGCGGCAGACAAGGGGGTCCAGGGCCCCTCGGGGACAACAGCTGAAGGCTGGCTGGAGAGGGCGCAGCCATCAGCGGCACAGTGCCCGCCCTCCTCCTGAGCTTTTGGCCCTGGATCTGTGGGAGGGAGAGGTACATAGCAGAAGGCAGCAGCCAGGGGGAGAAGCCAAGGGGAGGATTGAGGTAGTTTTGAACCTGTATTTAGTGCCTGTTGGGTGCCTTACTGTCAGGAAGGCACGTGACCACACACCAAGTCACATATTCACTTCCCCAATGGGAAGTGTTGGGCCCTCTTGAGTCGCCATGAGTCACACAGAAGAGAAACACTATTTCCAGAGCCATGCCTATGTGCCATGGAGTGTGCTCAGAGCTCCAGACCTGCTTGTAGTTCCCTGACAGCCCCATTTGAGGGATGCTGTGTTCCATCGTCCAGAGGAGTTGAGTGACCTGTCTGAGTGAATTCGTAGCAGGGCCTACAGTCTTCCCGCCTCACCAGGCTGGCTTGACTACAGAGTGGGCTGGATTGTCCAACGTCCCTGCCTATCCCCATCGCACTGAGAAAAATAAGTGAAAAAAGTAGCCAACAAACCAGAAGAAGTGAGTCTTCCCCATCCCAGTATATGCCAGCAATACTGACAGAGGCCAGAGGCCCCTGAGAATAGAGATACTGAGGTAGAGGTGTCTTGGAGACTATTCTGTGCCATCCCTAAGGTTCCAAAGAACCCTACAGTCATCTATTCATTAAACTAGTACTATATCTTTATAAAGTCCCCATTCCTACCAAGGCATCTTGTTGGTTCCTGATGGGGTCCTAGAATAAAAAGCTTTAAACCACACACGTCTGGGACAGATAGGCTAACAAGTACCACCACCACCACCACCACCTTATCCCATGCCCTAGGAGGGGGAAGGAGCTGTGTGGCCAGGCTCTTGCCCCAGGGAAGGATCTGCAACCAGGCTCAAAGACAGTTTCAGTGGATAACCTTGCCTCTCTGACCCTGCGTTTCTAGGTGGTGGGCTGGGGTGTTTGGGTTTGTTTTCGTTTGCTTCCCAGAGAGTTCCTTTCAAAAACATCCACCCATGTCTGTGCTGAACTAAAGGGAAAGGAATTTGTGCAGACTGTAGGGAAAGCAGAGCTGGAGGACACTGGGCCATGGGTGGGGTGTGGAGGGAGTGAGCCCTGCTTAGGCTACTGGGGGCTGGCACAGGGAGATTCAGGGAGACAAAGGATGAGGCATGAGAAGGGGACAAAGTGGAGATAGAACGGGGACAGTCAGACTGGAAAACAGAGCTTGGAGGCCAGGGTGTGGGAAGATCTCTAAGTAACGGCATCAGAAGCCTAAGGTCCCCACGGGCCCCCTGTTATTTCCTTGTGATTCCCTGAACAAGGAGTGAGCCTAGCCTGATTCTATCACCCCATCCAAGTGTCCCCCACCCAAGAACAAAAGAAAGAGGCCCCACGGTTTGTCTCCCACTAGCTTCAGGGCTGGGCCCAGTCACCAAGCAGACACTTGTTGTAGCAACAGTCCCTGAGGACCTGTCCTGGGGAACAGACTGCTATCAACACAGATGGGGGAGCCGGGGGACCCCGCCCCTCCAGCCCCCAAGGTTGCCCTGGGCCTAGTTGAAAGCCGTGCTGTAAGTCTGCCCCATACCCTCTAGTTCATGGAGATGGGTCCGCTCCTCCGGGGTGCAGGTGTGTAGGGGTGTGTTGCCAAGCAACCAGCAGAGGCATTCCCAGAGCCTGTGTGAGTAGGAGGTAAGGTAGGGGAGGGCCAGGCCACCACTTCTAGATGGTCCTAGTTTTAGGAACCTACAAATGGGACCCCAGTCCCAACTCAGGCCACTAGAGCCCACGTTCAGAACCCAGAGAGGGAGGAAAACGGGGCTTTGATAGAGAAATCCCTTCAAGTGGCCATTGTCTCCAGTTAGCTTGAACCCTAGCTAGGGCATCTTGGAGATCTAGCCCCAGACCTCAGTCTGTGCTGCCGGACCCAGGGGTGGGCTTTAGGGGGAAAGTGAAAACGTGAGAAGAGGCATCTAAAAGGATGCTGACTAGCTGAACGCAGGGTTCGGCTGATGATGGTGACCGTTCCCACTCTAACCCCTTACCAAAGCGTGTGATAAAAGCCCCAGAGCTCCAGACCAGAAGGCAGCACTCTGTAGTGTGCAGATGAAGGACCACAGAGGCACAGGGGCTTCTGGCAGTCGGGGGGACAGCAACAGGGAAAGGCAGTGGGGAAGCCAGATTCTGGCCCCACCCTGTGAACATAGTCAGAGGCAGCGTCTCTCTGAAAGCAGAGGAAAAGGAGGTGACAACAGGGAAGGACTCCTTGTGGCATGGAGTCACACTGGCGAGAGTTCTGTCCCATCTGCAGCTTCCAGAGCACCCTGAGCCCTAGACTTCCCTGGCCTGGGGACAAGGGCCAGGTCAGATCCAAGTTGCTATCAGCAGAGGCAGGACTCTGAGCCACTGATGCTGGCTTTCAGGTGGCCAGGGGCTTCCTGGAGACGGAGGGCCCAAAGTGTAGCCTTGAATGATGGATAAGGTTGGGGAGACCTGGGGACAAGGGGATAGGGAGCAGGAAGTTAGATGGCGTATTTCTGAAAGCTCCACACACTTCAGTACCTGTTCCAACTCCAGACCCATGGTCCTGGCCTGACCCAATTAGGAACCTGACTCCTGTGGGGGCTAATTAGACAGGGGCTGGGGTCAGACGCAGGCCAAGGCCCTGTAGCCCCTCAGAGCTTCAGGAAGGCAAGCACAAAAGCTTTCTCTGCTGCTTGGGAAGAACAAGAATAGGACAGGGAAGATGTGCATCTTTTGTTTCTTTGCCGTAACCTTGGATTGAATAAAGAAGCCACTGTGTCCCCATCCCCGGGAGGGCACATTTACAGAGCAGTGGAGGCTGTTTGCAATAGCACTTTGCATGGGCTTGTTTGGTGCAGAGGTCCGACTGTCAGTCAGGGGAAATTATTTGGGGCACAGGATTTCAGATGAGCAGAATGGATTTCTTCTATTCTAGAACCTCCTATGGCTCCCGTCTGCTCCCATCTTCTCTGTGCTTTAGCGGAGTTCCTAGGGCTGCTACCCAGGACACAGCCCACCCTGGCTAGTGGGGGGGGGGCTGGGCACGCTCCAGCTTTCAGGCCAGGGCCACCTGTGTGCTATGACGTCACAGCCCTTGCAGCTGTGCTGGCCTCCGGTCAGTCTCACAGCCTCAATCCCATATCATCCACTCCACTCCCACTTCTGCCACAGAGGCCAGGCTCTGAACCTGCTGTTGCCCAGGAACTTCCCGGAGGAAGGGGGCCAGCGTAGAACCTTAAAGGCTGGGGGAAGGTGAGGGGGCTCAGAGCAAAGGATAAGAACAGGAGGCTGGATGTGACTTCCAGGAAGTCTGTGACACACACACATACCCATGGCCACACTAGCCCTGGCTCCTTCATGGTCCTGGACAGAGACGCCTCTCTTGCCTCTTGCTTAGCTGTACTTTCGGAGCCACACTGCTACTGGCAGCTCTCTAAGGACATGGTCCTCCCCACCCTTACAGAGCTGAGGTCAGGCTTGGGAAGGTAGGGCCACTCCAGGTGAGGCTATTCCTCCACTAGGTTTTTGTCACCTCCAGCCAAAGTCCCTCGGCAGAGCCGGCCCCTGCCCCAACCCTCCCCTGTGCTGCCCTCTGAATTCTGGATTACAGTCTCCCAACCTCCTGTTCTGGGCTTCAGGTCCCCACCCAGGCAATGAGACGTTCAAGGTCCCTTGCCTGCCCCCTGGTGGTGATAAGGTTAGGCAGCGCCAGTTGGTTCTATGGTAATTGTCCTGCCCATGGTGTGTAGAAAGGGAGTTTTTGTTTGTTTTTCTGGATGGACCAAGGACAGAGGCACCAGGACTCCAGTGGTATTAGATGTTCCGGTGGGTACAGGAGCTGCCTAGCAATACTGAACTTGGGACATCGCTAGCTTCTTTCAGTAAATCTCTGGCCATCTATCCCCATATCGGTTCCTTGGGGTGGACTCCCAGTTCATGTTCTCAGGAAATGGGCAAGGCCAGCATCAGTTGTGCAGGCTGAAGGGGCCATTTTATTAAAAAACAAAAAACTGGGGTTCATTCCTTTTTAAAATACGGGAAACACAAAGTTAGCAAGAAAGGTCTCTGGTATCCTTAGGGACTCGCAGGAGCGCTATGCATCAAAAATGACAGGGGTGACAGCAATGGCGCCCTGAGAGAGGCAGGGAGGCAGGGAAGTCTCTCAGGCCTCTGGTAGCTGTGGGGTGAGTGGTCCCTGGTAGCCAGCTGTGCCACGCTGGTTATCCACATGGTTATCCACTCTGGTTATCCACGCTGGTTATCCACGCTGGTTATCCACGCTGGTTATCCACATGGTTATGGGTCAGGGGTGGCTGCTGGTCAGATCAGGCAAAGCCTCAAATGGGCCCTCAGTGAGAATGACTTAGAGGCTGTTATCATTGCTCCTTCTTCCCCTGGTTAGCTGGGCTTCTCTCTGGGAAAACAGTGGGCTTTGAAAGAGGAGGGGAGGAGAGAGAGAAGAGGAGTAAAGCATGTTAGCTGTCTTGTTGCTCCACCAGGGAGGAAGGCTGAGAGGACTCAGCTGCAGGGAACAGAGAGCAGGAGGGAGAGCCTGGAGGAGGAGGAGCCTGGGGGAGGAGTTGTCTGGAGGAGGAGGAACCTGGAGGAGGAGGAGGAGCCTGGGGGAGGAGGAGTCTGGAAGAGGAGAGGCCTGGGGGAGGAGGAGTCTGGGGGAGGAAGGGCCTGGAGGAGGAGCCTGGGGGAGGAGAGCCTGGAGGAGGAGCCTGGGGGAGGAGGAGTCTGGAAGAGGAGAGGCCTGGGGGAGGAGGAGTCTGGGGGAGGAGGAGCCTGGAGGAGGAGGAGGAGCCTGGGGGAGGAGGAGTCTGGAAGAGGAGAGGCCTGGGGGAGGAGGAGTCTGGGGGAGGAAGGGCCTGGAGGAGGAGCCTGGGGGAGGAGAGCCTGGAGGAGGAGGAGCTGGCTGTGAGGAACAGACATGGTGGAGTCCAGAGCTGTGGCAGTTAGCTGGAGAGGTGTTGGGGCAGGACAGCACTCAGGTCCTCTCCAGCCAGGCCTTGCTCCTTGAGCTCCACAGAGCACTCCTTTCACAAACATCCAGTTGCACCTGTGCCCCTTAGGAATGAAGCAAAAGACAGCCAGGCCTTTCTCTTCTGGGCCAGCTTCTTCCTCAGCAAGGAGAGCGGAATGGACTCCCCTTCAGACTGGTTCAACCAGGGGAAACTAGGCAAGAACCTGGCCATCCAAAGCCCTACGTTTAGGCTTAGATTGAGTTCAGGGTTAAGGGTTAGGGGAGAGCTTCCATCCACGAAGTCACCTGGGACCTCTAGGTTTTCATCTGGGTCGAGTGTTCATGGAATAGTTAGTTGGGTAGAAGAATTGTCTCTCTCTACAAAGATTTGGGTATGTGTGGGAGAAGGGTCAGGCTTCCTCACCCACACCCCTTCCTTCCCAGCTGTACTGTGTGCACGAGCGTCAGCGTCAGGTGTCTTCAGCTGTGGGAGAAGTTGAGCTAGCTTCATTATAAGTCTTGTTCCAAGCCCTACCTCATGCCTCAGGCTCATAATCTTCCCTAGAGCCAATAAAGGACCCCGCTGAGGTTCAAGAATTGCTGTGTGACTTCAGGCAAGTCACTGACCTCTCTGGTTTCCAAGGATGATTCTCAGCAGAGGGCACCCATCCTAGCCAGGGCATGTCTCAGGAGGACAGCTGGATCATCTGGAGAAGGGGCATGCGTGTGGTGGGGCTAGGTGGTGAAATACTCTAATACAAGCCGTGGGGCTCCTCGGAAGCCTTGCCCTCTTCTTGGGACAGACCGAAAGCAGAGCATTGGCGGGAGGCGGCTGCCCTCTGGTGGCAGCAAAGGCAAACCACATGCCAGCATCTTGAGCCCACCAGCAGGAGCCCTGGGGGGTTGAGGCCAGAACTTAAGCAGGCCTGGTGAGCCCAGATCCCTGCTCAGCCTCCTACTGCTGTCCACAGCCCAAGCGTTCTTCAGGGAGTCCTATGGTCTTGGCTTGGCCACCGGCTCTTCCCGCTTGTCTTCCTCTCTGGCGATTACCCCCATACACCGCCTTCCTCTCCCCCCCCCCCCATCTTGAGTGTTCTTCACCAACTGCTTTGTATCCTTTCTCTCCATTCCCCAATTCTGAACATCCGCTCCCTTTCCGAGGTGCACATCTCAGAGGCCTGCCTTCCCATGTCTCCCTCCCTCCGCTTTTATTCCTCCTTCATCTTGTTCCACGCCCCTGCCTCTCACCTAGCACTACTCTGGACCCCTATACCCATCTGTCCCTAGTAGCTGGCAGCCACGAGCACTTATTACACCCCTGCATGGTGGGCCCTTCTGTTTCCTCCAGCAGAGGCCAGGAGAGTCCATTTCTCCAGTTTGCTCTGCAGCTGTCCCCTTCCCCGTCTCTCCCCACAACTTCTCCTGGTCTTGGAAGCCCCTTCCTCCAGGTACCACTCTCGTCCTAAGAGAGGTTTGGGTTGTCACTGCCTCCAGGAAGCTCTCCAGGCTTACTAAGCTGGGAATAGGCCTTCTGGAGGCCCCTTCTTCCACAGACAAGGAAGCATCTGCTACCCCCTCAGTGTGGAGGTGGACCACTGTGGGAAGGGACAGTCTTGCTTATCTCTGATCCAGGCTCTATGTGACCCAGAACTGTACAAAGTGGCACTCAGCAAGCCTTGACTACCAAGGGGGTTATTGCGATGCTTCGGGCGCAGGCTTTATGACAGTCTCTGGAGCACACTACTTCCAGCCTCAGTTTCCCCATCTGTATAGTGATGATACAAGGTCTCTTCTGACTACACAATTGGTGGCAGCCAGATGCGTGCTGGGTCCCCATTGGGTGATGTGCTTCAGACTTTAGCGAAAGCTCTGGCCATAGTCTAAGTATCTCTCTTGGGTTCAGAGAGTTCCCACCCTCCTCCTCAGTGGAAATGAACCTCTGTCCAGTAAACTAGGTCTCATCATATAAGAAGAATTTCTGGGCCCAGTGACCAGGGCCATTCTGGAGTGTTTTGAAGCACTTTAAAGTGGTTTCCTTGAGTTATTGTCCCCAGGCACCCTAGCGCCAGGGCCAGGGCTAACCTTCCTATTAGCTCTCATATCACAGTGTTCTTGGGGCTGATTTCATATCCACAGATGAGGGCACTGAAGCCTAAGGTCGGGAACCCCACTTCCTGAGCCCACAGGGAGCTATGGATGTGGTAAAGCCCACAAATACTCCTGGGCAGCGGGGAAACTAAAACCTGGCACTCTGACATTCCTCACTCTGGCAGGCTCTGAGGGTTGGGTGGAGGGAGCCAGTGGGCCAGAAGGGTGTGAAGGGTCCTCAGGGTCAGGCATTTGAGTCAGTGCCCCTGAGGCCACCACGCTGTCCTTCCCCCAGGAGGTAACTAGAGAGTGAGATTATAAAGAGAATCTGGAACAGGGTGTCCTGTGTGTTTTCAAGGCCAGAACGTGATGTAGAACATGGCCCTGAGGATAAACCGGCTGCAGGCTGTGGCCAGAGGTCAGGGCTGCTAACTTGAACCTTATGGTCTGCCAGCCCAGCTGTGCTGCCAAGGTCCCCACTCGGCCATGCAAATGGGGGCAGCTGAGATCCCCACAGAAACAGAGCCCTGGCTGGAGTTGAGAGGCTGAGTCAGGAGGTTATACTGTCTGTCTCTCTATGGAGGCCTCATTCCCAGGGACCAGGCAGGGCTAGGCTAAGAGTCTGGGAGGAAGATGAGGCTTCAAGGGATGGAGTCCCCAGGACCCACTGACCCTCCTCTAGAAGGACCTGACGGCTGAGGCAGGGGGCCGCCTCACCAGAAGCCAACCTTTCCCTCTGTCCTTTCCTTTGTTGCTATGATCTCTGTTTCCTTCATCGATGGGGGAGGGTAAAAATAAAAGAGCAATACTTACTTCCCCCACATCCCAGAACTGCAGAGTTGGGGAAGAGTGAGATCTTAAAAACGATAATCCCCTGAATGAGAAGTGGGCTGCCCGGATCCTGTAAGAGGGGCCGAGGGGCTGCAACCTTTCCCCAGAATTCCTTTTGTGTGCATGTTCCCATCTCATCCCAGTTAAGTTTGTGTTAATTCTCCACACAAACCCTTCATTTCACAATAGAGTGTGGCCTTCTCTCTGAACCAGGACAACTAATTCTAGGACACTCCATGCAACCAGACATGAGAGAAGCCATAGTATAAGACTACAAACTGCTGAATGGAACATCCTTGACCATAGACCTAGGAATGTGTATGTGTTGAGGCAATAACTTAGAAACCAGTAACCGCACTGGGGCTGCTGTAATCCAAGCAGCGTGAGAAGAGGTTGAAGTAGCTGGGGCGGACAGGAGATGATCCCCTCTTTTGAAATATCAGAGACTTCCTCCAGTCAAGCCCTGGGCCCTAGATGCAGTCAGTCTTGGGATGTGCCCTAACCACTCAGCAGAGGGGGAGCCAGCAGGCCCATGGTAGGAAGAAGGAAAAGGGAAGGATCTGTGAAGTGGAATAGCCATTGAAGCCGAAAAGAGACAGACTGAAAATAGTGCCCCCCACGCACACCTGAAAAGCCCATCCTGAGCTCTCAGCAACTCCTGGGCCGCTAGGAGGTCCCAAACTCCACACATGTCCCTGACTCCAAAGTAAGTATGTGCATGTGTATGTATGTGTGTGTGCACGCGCATGCGGTCCCAGGTCCAGGGTCCCAGTAAGCACCCTGACTGAGGACGCCAGATGGGCGCAGATCTGGGGAAGCCACAACAGATTCTAGGGAGATAGAGCCAGCAGTGGCACCGTCAGAGAGACTATAGCCAGACGGCTAGACAGCAACGGCAGACAACAAGCAGTGTCTAATGAAATCCTGCTGACTGGGGACCCCTCCCCTAGAAGCTGTGCCCCACCATGCAGCAGGTGGAAGACCATAGTTTGGATATAGCTGGATCCCCTCACCCCAGGCAGCAGGTGGGAGACCGTAGCTTGGATATAGCTGTATCCCCTCACCCCAGGCAGCAGGTGGGAGAGTATAACTGGGAATGTAGCTGGATCTCTCTCTCTCTCACACACACACACACACACACACACACACACACACACACCAGGCAGCAGGAGACCAGGGGAGATTGCATGGAGGGTTGTTCTTTGTGGGGCCTGGGAGTCAGGCTAGGTCTGTGAGGCCCACCCACAGGAGCAAGGCTTCCCACAGCCTGGAAGTCTACAGACAACTCAGATAGCCTACTTGCCTCCTCCCTCTTTACCTCTAAGTCCTTCTCTGAGATCTACTCTTCCAGGACCTTACTGGCTGTGTCTTGGCTCATTCTCTCACTCTCCTCTCTTTAAATAATATTTATCTTAAGATACTGTGTACTTGAGACTTGTAACAATGGTACAGAATCCGATTGACAAGCAAAATACAGGGCTGGAGATATGGCTCAGTGGGTAAAGTGCTTGCCTTGCAAGTGCAGGTTCTTGAGTTTGATGCGCAGCACCCATGTAAATGTCAGGCATGGTGACTGAGTGTTTATCATCCCAGCAAGAGGGAAGTGGAGACAGAAGGACCCTTAGGACTCACTGACCAACCAATCTAGTCTGACTGGTGAGCTCCAGGCCAATGAGAAGTTGCTCTGTTTCAAGGAGTGGATCTCATTCTTGAGGTTGACACCCAAGACTGAACACACACACATACCAACACATGTACGCATGCATACACACGCACACATAATGCACGAAAATTCATCTCAGTTGTCCTGTACATATATGAGCAGACTTTTGTTTTGTAAAAAATAAAAATAAAAAACCAGCCTCAAGCACCAGCCCCAGCAGGCTTGATTCAGGCCCTGACTTTACTATCTATTGCTCTCATCACTGAGTAGGTTGCTCGCTTCTTTGGGGCTTCAGTTTCCTCCTTTGTAAAGTGGGGGTGACAATAATACCTATCCCATAGGCTTACTAGGGGTTGAATGCAGAAAAACACCTAAAGCCCTTAGCAGGAGGCTTGGGGTGTGGGGGAAGCCCAGTGAACACCAACACTATGATTATTGCCCTTCCAGACGTGAGTCAGCTCCTGCCCCCATCTCCTGCGTCTTCCTCATTTTGCATATGGATCCTGACACCTTGACCTTGAGATCTTACCTGAGTCTCTAGGGTCTACTTGGTGTCTCTTCTTGGATGCTGGGCTGTTTGGGAAGCTGATGGTAGGTCAGCCCCCAAGTGGCTTCAGTGGGCAGTCTAAGAAGGAGTTGGGTTAGAAAAGGGGGCTGAAGGAAAGAGAAGGTGAAGCTGTAGATTTACTCAGAACACGGAAACGTGGCTGCGTGCTTTGAGGCTGTTGCCTGCAGGCTTCCTCACCTGATTCCTGAATCCTAGCAACCCCTGGTGTCATATGAATTATTGTGGTCCCAGAGGAGGCACCTTAGTGTGGCTGTCCTAATGCTACCAGAAGATGGGGACCATGCCCAACCCCTCTTCTGGGCAATCGCTCATTGAGTTGAGTAGGCTCACTGTGGGTGCAGACGTAGTCCTGGGGGGTTGGGCATGGAGTAAGGGTTCAGCGGAGGATTCTGGGATCATAGGAGATGAACAACTACCGGCGGGCCATGCAGAAGATGGCAGAGGACATCCTGGCACTGAGGAAGCAAACCAGCATCCTGGAGGAGGAGAACCGCACGCTGAGGAGTCACCTGACCCAGCAGAACTTAGAAGAAGAACAGAGCAGAGCTGAAGAGGAGAACCTGGGTGAGCCTTTGGATACCTACTGGGGCCCAGGCTCTGGGCTGAGTTTAGTCTGGGGCTCACGCGGCTCTTTGCCAGGGTGATGGGGAGCTTTCTCCAGATGTGTGTCCCACAAGTCCCCTACCCCTCCTGCTCCTCCCTGTAGACTCACTTGCACAATCTGCCCAGCTATAGCATCCTAGGGGGGGGGGACAGAAAGTACAATCCTGAGTCAAGCCCCAAGGCTGGGTACCCTTGCCTCCATCTGCTCTCAAGCCAGCTTCTTTCCACCCCAGCGGTGTCCATGAAGCAGAGGCTACTGCTGAGTGAACTGGACATAAAGAGGCTGCGAGACAGGGTGCAACACCTGCAGAACGAGCTGATTCGGGTAAGCCAAGGCTTGGTGGTCAGGGGAACAGTGCCATCACCGAGAAAAGTCCCGGGAAATGTTCCAGAGCAGAAAGAAGCACACGGTGGGGAGGGAACCTGGCCTGCTGCGCAGGGTGCAGCAGGATGCCACGTGCACCCTTGTGGCTGAGATAACTCCCAGGCACCCATTCGCCTCCATCCTGCAGAAGAATGATCGAGAGAAGGAGTTGCTGCTTCTGTATCAGGCCCAGCAGCCGCAGGCCGCACAACTGAAGCGGTACCAGGACAAGCTGCAGAAGATGAAGGCCCTGGAGGACACCGTGCGGCACCAGGAGAAGGCAGGTGCTGGGGCTGCCCAGGAGGTGCTGCAGCCTAGAGGTTGTGGAGCTCTTGGGCCAGCCCAGCCTTGGTCTCTGTCACCAGGTGATTGAGAAAATGGAGCAGGTACTGGAAGAAAGGCTCCGTGAGAGGAAGGAGCCAGCACCATCGAGCAGGCCGCAGGGGAAGCCCAACGTGGGTGAGCCTACTCCCCAAGGTAGATCTCGGAGTAAATTACTTTCCAGCTTGTTGTCCTACCCTGGAGCCCTCCAGCTTCACAAGAACTTTCAGAGAGGGGGCAGTGCTCTTCTGTGTCTGTGAGCAGGAGAGAGACACCCGAGATAGTGTTAGTCCTCTCCTCTCTCAGGTTCAGAGAGCTTCCATGGTGATCAGAGCCCTTCTGTCAGGAAATGTCTTAGGACACAAGGATACCATGTGAGCCAAGCAGACAGAGACCAGACTTCTAGGGTTGAGGCCCCATGAACCACAGGAGCAGAGAAAGACTTCCCCAGATGGAAGGCCTCCTAGGCCACAGTGCCCGCGTCCTCCGCTTCCTCCCTGCCCCCCTTGGCATCTTTTCTATTCTGCCTCCACAAAGCAAAAGACAAAACCACTCTGATGGGATCAGTTCATTTTCCTCATCGGTGAAAACCACAGCTATCCACAACTGTCAATAAAAGATAGCTCTGATAAGCAGGAAAGAATAAAATGACACCATATCAGGTCAGATATCTCCCTGGCCACGTGGAGAGACTCCCCCAAAGTATCTCTGTATGCCTGGCTCTGGGTTCAGTCTTCATTGATGGCTAGGCACCTGGGATCTGAAAGTGTTTAGAAAACAATGAACATCTCAGGGCTCCTTAAGCCACCTAGAATGTGGGCTAGCATCTATGGAGGGCAACAACCAGGTCAGGACCAGAGAGACAAATACAAGGACGAATGAGCAGGAAGGAACAGGGAAAACAGTGGACTAAGATCCTAAACAGCCTGGGGGACGTGGATCTGACTCCACTGGCAAAAGGGAGCCATTGCTAGCTTGGGAGCAGAATGGAACAAAATGCTGGGGAAAATGGGAACAGAAAGGCTAGAAAGCCCATGTCACAAGCACGAGTGACTATGTTCACAGCCTTCCCCGTGTTCACCACCTCTGGCATTCACCTGGGCCCCACGGGAGAGAACATGGCTGTCGATCTTTACTCCATACTGCTGGCCGAAAACACAAGGCTGCGGGCAGAGTTGGAAAAGAACCGTCAGCAGTCAGCCCCCATCATCCTGCAGCAGCAGGCCCTGCCGGTAAGAGCCGCCAACACAACCTGGCTGGAGCCTGAGGACACTGGTCAGCATGTACCCCACAGTCACCCCCAGCATGAGCCAGGTTAAAGATCCAGCCCAGAATCTGGGCTTCCCAGCACCCAGTGGCACCAGAAACTCATATTGACGCCTTGCACTCTTTGCGCTCATGATCCTAAGATGAATGCTTTGCCCTCGTTTAGAGCCCTGGGAGAGAGCAAGGCCCTAGCTCACCCTTGACCCCTGAACCCTGACTCCACCTATCACCTGGCTTGCTCCCACTTGGACACCCTCCTCCCACCATGGGCCTCTCAGAACCGTCTGGGATTGGTGCAGCCTTGGAGAGCCCTTTTCCCCATCCCAGGTGGATCCCAGGGAGTTGGGAGCAGGTGGAGACTTGGCAGAGAGGCTACGAGACACAAATGGCCCGGGCCACTCCATGTGCACAGAGACCCTGCCAGCACAGGTGGGTGTCCCGGGGAGTACTTCAAATACCCCTTTGTACACAAACCCAGAGTCAATGTTTGAAGCTATGGTGGCAAGAGGGCACAGGTGAGTGTTTGTGTTCATCCAGGAAGTCAGTTCTGTTTGGAATGTCCCAACGCACCGGCAGACAGGTAAAACATGAAAGATGGGCATCCTTTGTTTTGCTGAATCTTCATTTACAAAAAGACTCCCAGCTCAACCGCCTCCTGGTATTAAAGGGAGTTCATTAGTGCATTTTACATAAGCAGCTGGTAATGTTATTAGGTGTGAGTTGGGGGTGTAGCTAAGTGAGTAGAGTATTTGTCTAGCATATATGAAGCCCTGTGTTCAATCCCCAGCACTGCATAAACCTACACACGCCTGTAATCCCAGCACTCAGGAGATGGAAGCATGAGGACAGGAAGTGAAGGTTATCCTAATTACATAGTGAGTTCAAGGCCAGCCTGGAATCTATGTGATGTCAGAGTCTCTAATCTGAGTGGGAAACAGCATAGGGAACAATGCACACCAAGCCCTATGCAGATGCTAAGCAGAGGCCCTGGCCCAGGACTGAGGCGCTGTGTCTACCACTGAATTTGAAACCCAGGCCTGGCTGGGTTTTCCTGAAGCACCTGGGGCTTCCTCAGTCATGGCCTCAGCTCCCATATGGGGTCTCACGTGAGCGTCTGATCCCACAGGATCTCCTTGGTGGTACTTCAGACAAATTTAACCTCCTGGCCAAGCTAGAACAAGCTCAGAGTCGGATCTTGTCCCTGGAAAACCAGGTAGGTGAGATGCTGGAGCAAGCTCACAGTGCAGCCTCTGGCCAGGAGCAATGCCTAGTATACAAGTAGGGTCAAGACCCAATGTACAACTCCATAATTAGGGCCTATTATGTAACCAGGTCAGCCTTGGTCTGTGACCAGAGTGAAGCCCAGTGTGGATGCCGCTCAGAGTATGTACTCCATGCGGACTGCTGAGATCTGTCTGTGTCTTAGGCTGCCTGTTTTGACTCCTCACCTCTGCTACTGCCAGGGCTTTGCCTTTTCCCAGAGGACAAGCCCAGACCCTGTCTTAGCTCTTGGGGAGGAGCTGTGCTAACTTCTGCCTCTCCAAATTCCCCTCTCCAAATCTGCAGCTTGAGGACTCAGCTCGCCACTGGGCGCGTGAGAAGCAAAACTTGGCCATACGGCTTCAGGAGCAACAACATGGTTTTGGACACCCGTCAAACTCCATCATCACAGACCAGCCTGTGAGTCACCCTGACACAGAGTTCCTGGGTGATAGGTTAAAAACCATCCTAACCTCCAATCATGAGGCCCCGAGAAAAACTTGGGGGATAGATCTTAAGCTAGATATCAGAAGTCTAGAGCTGAGGTCCCACCATTAACAAACTGGATAATCAAGTGACCTCCATTCCCCCACTCGTCTGAAGGGACGGGAATGCCTGCCAACAAGTCCCCTTCCCCATTAGTTGTCCTAAACCTCAAGGAGGAGATAACTATGGGTGAGACATGGCCTTCACAGGCGTTTCTAGAGTATTCTGGTTCTACTCTGCCATCACACATGGGCAGAATACCTTGTACCTCTTCCTACACAATTTCTAGTGCAATAGATTTCTGTTTAGCTTCCTTCTTAGATGACATCAATACTGGGGATAGATTCACATTCCCTTCTTCCCAGGAACAAGTAGATCAATCACATCAGTGTCTCCACCCCACCCCAAGCCCAGCCCTGAAGACTTCATACCCCACAGCAAAAGGTCCTGATTCTCCTACTTTCAATCTATCGGCACTTTGCAGCCAAGGCTCTACCGGCCCTAAACAGAACCTGAGGCTGTCCAGGGGGCATAGCATTACCTCTACAAGCTCATGTAGTCCTAGGGACCCAGAGGAATTAGGGTCACCCGCAATGATAAAATGCCACAGCCTGCTGGGTTTGGATCCTCAGAAGCATGACTTACCACACAAGATGCCCCAAGACAGTGTACCCTGGGAATGGGCATATACTTATCTGCCTTATATTGTATGTCACAGAGTGCTGGAGTGGCCAAGGATCTCCAACAGTCCTCCAAACTGGAACCCTCACTGCCCAACTCAGACATGAAGTTCAACAGACCCTCAAACTCCAAGATTGAGATTTTTCACTCCCAGAAGACCTGAGCCTGGAGCTGGCCTCCTTCCCCATGTGCTGAGGAGTCATGTCCACCCCAAAGATGTCTTTAGTAAATGCTAGAACTCAATAAGTGTTTGTCTCTTTCCTGGAGCGCGGCAGCTGGCAGTGGATCAGCAGCTATTTTCACATCCAGCTTGAGTCCTGGGCTGAGGCTGCCTTGTACCTATTGTCTGACCCAGAAAGCCAACACTACTATGATCTGTGGAGAATGCTGAGGAGACCATGGAGACCAGAAATAAGGTGCCTGAAGCCAAGCTCTGTGCAAGACGGGAGGCCATGTTTCCCATCAATCCCCAATACCTTTTCATTTCTGGTACCCTTTCATTCAGGCTTAGGACTTCCAAGTGTCCTGGGAACAGAAAGACTAAAGCTTTCCTATGACACTACTTGGATATCCCGTCATGCCTGGCAGAGTTGATGATATGGTGTACAAATATAGTCAGAGGCAGGAAGTCATGAAGGCTGGAGTCCCAGCTAGCTTGGGTTCTGGCCATGAGCATTCTGGATGACTCTAAGTGACTGGAAATCTCTCTGACCTCCACATTCTTCATCTATCCCATGCAGAGCATCTGTCTTGGCAAGGAGGCCCTTTGCAGCACTGAAATTTCTGAGTCACCGATGAGAGGAGAGAAAGACAGCATGAAACACAGAGAGAGACATGGGAGGAGGGCCATAGACTAGGGAGAAACAAAGGGCTCAAGAGTGGACCCAGAACCTTCAGCCTTACTAGAAAGGACCAAGCCAGCTTGACTGCTGTTTGGAGCTGGCCTGGCCTCCACACCTATCTACAGGACTTAGACTCTGGTAGCCAAGGGCTAGCAAGAATCTGGCACCTGCTCATGGCACGATATAGAACCAGAGGGTCTAGAGAGATCTGGACAGAGACAGATGTCATATAAACCAAATTCTGAGCAGACTCCATCCTGTGCTCTTAGAATACACCCCCCTGGGGCAAGAAAACAGACCGGGGGCGTGCCCACAGGATGGGCAGCAGAGGGTGTGGAGCCTTTTGGCCTTCTGTCGTCAGGCCCCATCACCTCACTTCAGCCTCTTAGCGTCGTGATGTTTCACCACATGCGGTTCCACGCAGGAGGACAGGGATTACTCACATCTCCCTGGCCACCCTGTCCCCACAGCAGAGCTCCCTGGGTCCGTTGATAACTGCTGGATTGATGGTACTAGCCTCTCCTGATAGATCTCATTTAGATCCCTTAGCGATCTCAGTGTCGATTCTGCTAACTCCTGAACTGATGGGGGGGGGGGGGGATCACAGTTGGGCTGCACAACAGCTTCCCATCTTGCTAAATGCCACTCATCCCACTGCTGACCAAGGATCAGGGTTCATCTCCATGGGGGTAATGAATGTCTTAGAGATCTTCTAGGAACGAAAACACTCTGCAGAGTTCATCTGTTTATTAACTTTCTGGGTAAGTAAAGGAGGAGAGTGGATAAAGAAGAGGAGGACCCAGCTAACCTAAGCAGGTAGCCCCTGAGAGCTCAGAACCATCCAAAGGGAGCAGGTGTTTCTGCAGACAGAGACACCTGCCCAAAGGCCCCCATAGGGCCATCGCCCCATGTGACTCCAGCCTGCAGTTCAGACAGTGCCACCCTGTCTGATCATGGTGGTGTCGAGGTCCTTCTTGAGAGGCTGGAAGTTGAAGAGGATGGGCTTCTCAGGCAACAGGAGGAGACCGAACTTGGTCCCCACATCAGAGAGACTTTGAACTTCAATTCTGAAGTTCTCCAGCACCTGAAGAAGAGGAGGTAGGCTTGAGGAATGGAAAGGAGGATTTGTCTCCCCTAGGTCACACCCACTCGACATCTCTACGCACAGGGTTGTTATGTTGAGTATGAGCTAAAGAACATGCCACAAATTATTCACTCTCACCACGTCTAAATGGGTCCTGCGAGCTCTGTTCCATGACTTTACCTTTGACCTTAACTAATATGTTGAGCAACGTCTCCCACTTCACCTCCTGAGTGTGGACAGATAGATAGATGCTCAAGGGACGTCAACGGATAGGTAAGAAGTAGGTTAGTCCAAATGAGGAGGCAGTTGGGAGTTGGGGTAGATTGGTGAGCCCTGAGGCTGCACTCCCTGAATTCTGAGATGGAGGGAGGAATGTTGATGACTTCCCAGGGTGCTGCCATGTCCCAGAGCCCCACTCACGTTGATGAGGAGGATGGTCATCTCCAGCTCCGCAATCCGCCGGCCCAGACACTGTCTAACACCCCAGCCAAAGCCCAAGTACCGGAAGTGGGTGTTATTTTTGCTTTTTTCCAGCCAGCGAGTTGGGTCAAACTTGTCTGGGTTGGAGAAGTAGCTGGGTTCTCGGCCCATGGCGTAGATAGACACCTGCACCAATGTCTAGGAGCAAGGTAACAAAGTCTGAGTGGTTCCAGCTCCCCACCATTCCGAGTACAACCCTAACCCCAGCTTCCTTGGGACCCTGCTTCCAAGCCTAGCTTCCCAGCTATCCAAGACAGGACAGAGCAGGGCCTTCTGCCCACTGTGTAGCTTCAAACAGGACTCCTACCCCTCTGTGAACCTTGATGAAGGCTGAAGACAAAAAGCTAAGGAAGAACCCATGGGGTTTTCCTATGCTGTTCTCAACCCTTGCCATACCTCAACCCAGAAATACCAGCCAGGTTAGCCTTGTAGCCCTGAACTCCAGAATTCATTACCCATCATGCCCACTGCCACTACTGTTCACGCAAACTGAGATTGCCGCATCTGAGTGCCCCACCAATGCCCCAGCATCAGGAAGAAAGGCCCAGAGAGAAGCCCCCATCACCACCATCTAGTTAGAATTGAATCCTGCTCTCTCCTCTCCTCTGTGTGACTAACAGAGCCCCTGAGTCCTACCTTGGCAGGAATCTTGTAATTATGAAGCACCACATCATTTGCAAGATACCTCTGCAAGGTCACAGCAATGGGGTGGAGCCTGCAGAAAGAGGACCGTCAGAGATAGATGGCCTCAGATCCTGGAACAGGGATGTATCCCCTACCCTGACTCCCACACCAACCTAGCATTGCAGCTCCCCCGACTACAGGGAGAAACTAAGGCAGGACTTGGTTCTAGTTCTCACTCCCCAGTCCTATTCACCCCTTCCACACTTCTCCCTTCCTATTTCTACTCTCCTCCACTAGCCCATCCCTGGAACCCTTCCCCAGGGGCTTGGGGATGGGGAGGCATGGGTTTGCTAGACTTGCCTCAGGGTCTCCTTGATGCTGGCTTTTAGAAGTGGGACCAACTGCACCATCTTGACCATATCGCCCTGGGCCTGGCGCCGGGCAGCCAGAACCTCTGCCCGCAGCATCTCCTGTACTTTCAAGTTGTGTGCCATCTCGTAAAAGATCCACAGCAGGGTCATGGATGTCTGGTAGAAATACAAAGATTGCAAAAGCCAGGAAGGCCCGTCACTTCAAGGTAACACAGTGTCTATGACCTACCTTAAAGAACTTCCCTGTCTTCTACTCTCAACCCCCCATATCCAAGACCAGTTGCAAAACCTTTGAAAGAACAATGTTTAAGGTTTTCTTGGTGTCCAGGTAGGGAGCTTGTGATGGAGTGCTTGCCTAACATGCACAAGGTCTGGAGTTCAGTCCCCAGTACCATATAAACTGGTTGCGTTGGTACATTTGGGAGGCAGGATGTTATCCTCAGTTACATAAGTTCAAGGTCAGCCTGGGCTACCTGATACACTGGCTCAAAAATAGTTAATGCCAAGGGATGGATGTTCAGAGCAGGATTTGCCTCTGCCTTCATCCCGTGTGAACCCAGCTCTCTTTCATCTCCTAACCAACAGAGCTACACAGCCAATGTCCTCTTCCAGAGGGCTCCAGAGGCTTCCAGAAACCACATTTATACTTCTGTAAGGTTTGTCTACCCATGTCAAAGGCATAGTGGCACAGGCCTTTAATCCCAACACTTGAGAGGCAGAGCAGGCAGATCTCTGAGTTCAAGGTCAACTTGGTCTACAGAGTGAGTTCCAGGACAGCCAGGGCTACACAGAGAAACCCTGTCTCAAAAAGCAAAATGAAATAAAACAAAACAAAACAAATTTATCCACTGAAATGACTGTCATTCCTTTGGTGTCACTGAGAGACAACTGAGTCTCAGTATTAACCGCAATAACAGAAAACAAGACTCAACCATCCTTAAGCCAGACCACAGATCTGTTCTCCATCTTTGTTGCAGTTAGTGCAAAAGACGTACTGGGATTCACAATGTAACTTCAACGAGAAGCAGAGGCTGCAGCCGTTGGTCTTCCACTGGAGGCCTCAGTGACTCTGCTCAAGCCCCACAGTCTCAGACTCACCCAGGTCAGCAGACTAAGCAGACAGAGGCCTCAGCCTGGACCACACTCCCTCCTGGGGCAGAGGACGAGGAGTGTAGACACATTGTCAAGGATCATATTTCTATCCAAAAGGTTTAAATATGCACACCTCTATCTTCCCAGCAGAGATAAAAGTGGAAACAATGTCAAGTTACTTCTTGGCTTTAAGTCCTGGCTCCTCAGAGCCTGCAGATGAAGTATGGAGGCTCCATGGACATGTGCCTGCTGCCCCCCTAGCATCTCTCCTATGACCTCTCCAATACAAGGCCAGTGCCCTAGCAACAGACACTGTAGACACTGAGGAGTCTTCCCCAAGGCAGTTCCTAGAATTCCTTATCTACCCGGAAAGCAAATAGACTCCTTGAAAACACTGACCTCAGAGCCTCCAAGGCCAGCTACAGGGTAGATACCCAGGATAGCAGGCGAACAAGGTAGCTCATTCTACTCTGCTAACTGTGTGCCTCAGCCCAGCTGTTTAACCTCTCTGTACCACTGTTCACCTACAAAGAAAAGATGGCCGTGATAGACCCCACAGTGTCACGGGGCCTTGGTGTCTGTTGGGCAACAGGACACAGGATAAATTAAAAGGTTGGTATGTTTCAAGGGCGTAGGGTGGAGGATCCACCCAGAATTTGGCCCCCACTGTCTCCATCCACAGCACTGTCTTTTTGCAACCTTCAGCTCTGAGTCAGATTCTTGCTCAACTCCGTTCTAAAAACATCATCTGATCACTCAAAGAACATCTGTAAAAGCTGGTACACAAGGCCAATTGGTCTTTGTTGGCCTGTGCTAACTCTTCTCTTTGAGGCTGAAGACACCAAAATAAGAATCATTTAGATGGTGTGGAGATGTCAAGAGTGGAACTTTGCAAGCAGATCACGTCATGATGATATTCCAATTACAGTTGGAATCAAAACTGCCTCCCTGCGAGGAATCTCATGATCAACACTGAACACCATCCCCACAAACAATTCTCCTTTCAATTCTCCTAGTGGTCAGTAGCTGTGCATGCCTCTGCCATCTAGCCCTGTGACATATGACAGTCATGTTATCACCCTTCCTTCAGCCACAAATAGACATGTCTTCATCTAAACTATTAATATCTCATAAGTGACTGCATTTGGATATGCCCTCTAAGGAGACTATGGGGTAAAGGGGAGACGTGGTGTAGGCTCTAGCCCAGGCACTGATGTCCTAAGAAGAGGAAGAAGGCAAGACAGAAGTCATGAGGGATGCCCACATGTAGACACAAGGGAGATGGCCACCGTCAAGCCTCGGAATGAACCAGTCCTGCTCGCACCTTGATATGGCTTATAGCTTCAAGCTGTGAGAGAATGTGTCATCTACACTGTGCTGTTAATATGGCTTACGCTCGCAAGACAACAGTCTCCTGGGAGCTTAGTTCTCTGGGCTGAGAACACTAATTCCAGCACTTGGGAGCCCAAAGCACAAGAACTGATGTGAGTTCAAGGACAGCCTGACCTATAGAGTGAATTCCAGGCCCACTTACTCTACGTCAGAACTTATCTGAAACAGCAACGATGAAAACCATAAAGGGTCTGGAAATGCAGCTCAGCTGGCAGAATGCTTGCCTACCATGCAAGAAGCCCTGGGTTTGGTCTCAGCACTGCATAAAATCAAATGTGGGGCAGGAGAGACGGCTCCACAACTAAGAGGATTCAATGTTTGGCAACCCTATGGTGGCTTACAACTGTAATGCCAGTTCCAAGGGACCCAACACCACTTTCTATCCTCCCCAGGCACCAGGCACTCACTTGGTGCAGATATATATGCAGGCAAAACACTCATACATGTAAAAAATAATTTTTTAACAAATTGAACATGGTAATAGCAGTCCTGTAATCCCCAGATTCGGGGAGTAGGGGCAGAAGGATCAAGAGTTCAAAGTCAACCTTATCTACATAGTGTGTTCAAAGCCACCCTGGGCTACAGAAACCCCCATCTCAAAAACAACCAAAGTTCTATGCAGGAACTGAACCTGTTATTCCTTCTTTCTCACGGATGAGTCAGTCTCAGATCCTGCCCTATGGGTTGTGAAGAGTGTTTGGTTCCTGGTGTAGGAGGTCCTTCTGTCTATATGTTGATTTATTGGTTAATGAATAAATCTGTTTTGGCCAGTGGCTTAACAGAATAGAGCTAGGTGGGAGAACTAAACTGAATGCTGGGAGAAAGTAGGCAGAGTCAGGGAGAAACCCTGTAGCCCTGCCAGAGACAGACACCAGACAGAACTTTACCCGGTAAGCCACAGTCACATGGCGATTCACAGATTAATGGAGATGGGTGAATTTAAGATATAAGAATTAGCCAGAAATACACTTAAGCTATTGGCAAAACAATATTGTAAATAATATGGTTTCTGAGTGATTATTTCAGGTCTGGACAGTCAGGAACAAACAAGCAGCCTCCCCAAACAGGTTCATGGCAGGACTTTAATGTTACCCTTCTAAAAGACTACCATTTAGGGCCTGGCACCAAGAGAGAGAAGCATATCATGCATGTGTACCCAGCCCCTCGTATTAACAGCAGTGCTTCTGACAAGGCAGCTGGTGGGGAAGGGAGCATGTGGGCACCAGGAAGCCCATGCCAGGCCCTATAGCACTCACCGTGTCCACTCCTCCTGCCAGCATCTCCGTAATGTTGGCCTGGATGTTCTTGAAGGACATCTTGTTACCACTCAGGAGGCTATAGAGGACACCAGGGTACTGGTTGAAGTCTTGCTTGTGCCGTAACTCCCAGTAGAAGTTCTGAGTGTATTCATCAGCTGTGGAGCAGGAGGAGGAACAGAGTGAGGCTCCCTGTAGGTGGGAGGGTGGGAGGGTGCCAGGGGCTTGATAGTCCGGAACCCCTACCAGTAGGCAGCCATTTTACTAAGCCTCCATTCTTGTACTAACCCCTTCATATTTGTTTTGTCATTTAATTCTTTCCCTTAATTTTTTTCACTTCATGTGTGTTAATGTTTTGCCTGCACAGATGTCTGTGCACCATGTGTGTGCCATGTCCATAAAGGCCAGAGGAGGGTGCTGGATCCCTGGGACTGGAGTCACACACAGTTATAGGATACCATGTAGATTAGGAGTTGAACCAGAGTCCTCTGGGAGGGCAGCCAGCACTCTTAACAACCAAGCCAGTTTTCCAGCCCTTGTCATTTAATTCTAGATCTTCCCCACTGTGTGTGTGTGTGTGTGTGTGTGTGTGAGAGAGAGAGAGAGAGAGAGAGAGAGAGAGAGAGAGAGAACCTATGTGTGCAGGTTCGCATATGTATGTAGAGGTACCCTCATGAACTTTGTTTCTTTGAGGTGGGGTCTCTCATTGGTCTGGAACTCACCTAGTGTCTAGGGTAGCTGGCCAGTGAACCCCAGGAAGCCACATGTCTCAGTCTCCCAGCACTGGGAGCTGTAGTACAAGCAAACATTACTATGAGTCCTGGAAATTGAACTCAGGTCTTCACACTTGCAAGCAAGCACTTTACTGAATGGGCAGAGTTGGTTGATTGCCCAAGCTTCTGTAGGGACTGATGGTCAAGGTGACATTTGATGTCCCCACACCCCAGGCAGTTTTATCCATCAACCTTCCCCTCTCAATAGGCCCTAGCTCTTCCCCTAAGCCTTCTGTCACTCAGACAACTATGGCGCAGACACCAGCCATCAACTCTATAGATAACGAGCAACTTTTTAAAAAGGGGTTTTTTAAGGGCTTATTTTTTTTAAATGAAGTGTACATGTGTATTTGTCGTGTGTGTGTGTGTGTGTGTGTGTGTGTGTGTGTGTGTGTGTGTGTGTAGGCGCCTGTGGAGGACAGAAAAGCCCATCAAATCCCCTGGAGCTGGAGTTACAGGAAGTTGTGAGCCTCCTAATATGAGTCCTAGAATTCAAGCTCTCTAAGACCAGCAAGTGTTCTTAACTGCTGAGCCATGTCTCCACCCCTAGTCATGAGACCTGTTAAGAAACACCATGGACATCTTTACTCCCCCTTCTCCAGAAAAAAAAAAAAAACCCTCCAATAGTCAGCCTTCAGCCCTGACACTCATCCCTCTCACCAGAAGTTTCCTCAATGGGAAATTAGCACCCATTGACTAATCTTGAAACAAAGAGGCAACCTGAGGCCAGGGATTCAGCTAGATGCACTCTCTGTTTGGTGACCCCATTTCCTGATTATTGCCAGAGGAGTCCTCACCTTTATCAAAAATCACATCCCAGGCAGCCGCATGGTCCTTCCAGATCTTAGTTCTGAAGAATCGAAAGAGTTCTGGAGGCAGGATGAGCATGGGGGCACTAGTGTGGAACATCTGGTAGACAGCATCGATGAACCGCTGGGATTCAGGGTCCACGATCTCCTCCAACATCCCCAGGCGGTCTCCAAACACGACACTGGTGACAGCTGCAGCGGGAGGCTGAGGCTGAAGACCCCCTTCCAACCTGGCTATATGAGAACCTCAGCTCCCAGAATTATCTCCACCCACGCCCACCACACACAGGAGCTCTCCCTCATCCTCAGCTTCCTCCAACGGAGACCTGAACCCCGAAGGATGAAAGAAGGCACTCAGGTCCCTCATTGGGAGGCCCCGAAAAGGATGCTTTTGTGGGAAGCATGTACAGGATGAAATGAATCAGGACAAAACTGTCCAAGAGGGATTTCCCCTTGTAATTGACTGAATTCACTATGTCACACATGAGCTGAGAGACTTGGGATATCAGTCTGAGTTACCCAAGACTCAATCTTTTTAGAGCTAAAAGATCACAACCACCTTCAAATTTTCTCAACTATCACATGAAGAATTTGAATGCCAAGTTCATACCCAGGGTACCCCAAATCTCCTACAGGCCTCATATGACCTCCACTAAGCCACATGCATGCACTGTTGCCTGGTCTAAGCTGCCTGACTACCTTATCCAGTCGGAATAACTTCTAGGTGTCTGTCCACACCCAGCTCAGATCAACCATGAAGGCCTCCTCTGTCCTGCTCAACTTCAGAGGTCTGTTTCTAGGAGGGGGAGACCAGCAGCATGAAGGACCAGGCCAAGCTCTGGCTTTTGGAGGATGGTGGCATGGAAGATCTATGTTTGGGGGACCCCACAACATGAATGTCAGACGAGAGGAACCTGGCTACCTCCCGGGTGACAGACAGTAGAGCATATTCAAGAAGCCAACCCAGGCCGGGCGATGGTGGCGCACGCCTTTAATCCCAGCACTCGGGAGGCAGAGGCAGGCGGATCTCTGTGAGTTCCAAATCAGCCTGGTCTACAGAGCTAGTTCCAGGACAGGCTCCAAAGCCACAGAGAAACCCTGTCTCGAAAAAAAACCAAAAAAAAAAAAAAAAAAAAGAAGCCAACCCCATACATAGAACTGCAAGCTGGCTCCCTGGCCCCGACTCCCTCCAGCCAAGTGTAAGACCCTTACACTCAAAGGAAAACCGGAACAGGTCACCACTGATGTCCCCTGAAAATTTTCCAGAGTTCTGCTCCTTGATGCGCCTGTGCAAGACCTTGGTGAAGTCACGAGCTACACCTTCAATCAGGGGCATGAAGTTCTTGATGGCGTCGCGGGTCATCACCTCCTGGTTTAAGATAATTCGATCTTTCTTCCAAGCTTCTGACTTCCTGGGGAAAAACACGTCCACCTCATGGTCACAGAGTCCAGGCCTGGCAGAGGCACTGGATGGGCTCTCTAGTTTTCAGAGCCTGCACCATCACTATCTCCCCGACTCCCCAATATTCACGGTTGTCTCTTGATCCCTCCCCGCCCTCCCTGGCCTAGGAGAGGAGAATGGACCAGAGCTGGCAACAGAGAACAAAAGCTAACTGTCTTCCACCCTGACAGCTGCCGCTGCCACCCACCACCACCAAGAACCCCGAAACGCTTATCTCCTTTGAAGTAACTCTGAGTTGTCTGAGTTGACCCCCCCCTCTAAGCCCATCTTCCATGTATTCCTCTGCCTTCTGATCCTTACACAGCCTTGCCATTGAAGACCCTTCTCGTTCATCTTTCTCATTCCCACACAGGTGAAGCCAACTGACCTTTTCTCCCCAAAGTATCTGAGAATTCACTACGTTGGGAACCCCAGCTACTGAGAATCATTTATAAAAACCTTGAGATTAGGATCTGAGCAGGTAAAGGTGTTTAGCACTAAGCCTGAAGATCTGAGCTCAAGTCCTGGGACCCACATGATATAAGGAGAGACATGACTCCCACAACATATTCTTAGACTACCACACGTGTGCAATGGTGTGCTTGTGTCCACACACATACACATGTATGTACACACATAAATACAATTTTTATTTAAAATTTCAATTCATGACACACATTAAAAAAATAACCTATGCAAAGCTCATTCCCTAATTTGGGAGCTGGCTTGTCTAAAAATGTTGTTGTGAGCTGCCAAGATGGCTTATGGCTCTTGCTCTTGTTCAGTTCCCAGCATTCCTGTAGAGCAACTCACAACCATGTACCATAACTCCAAAGGACCCAGTGTCCTCTCCTAGCCTTCAGGGGCACCTGTATACACATGGCATGCACTCACACAGACATACACACACATTCATGGATTTAAAAAATAAAAACTTTGGCGCAAAGAATGTTGTAAACTCAGGGCGCCAGCCTACCTTGTCCTCCCATGGACACCTTCGCCACTTGGAGAGCTCCCTAGCCTGAGTCCCTGCCCCCTTTTTTGTGTATGGTTTTACTGAATCTAAATATACTCCTAAAAGATACTTTAAAAGTGTACAGTTATTTCCAGATTTTTAAAACACCTGTCAGAGTTGGGGGCACTTGCCTTCTGTACTCAGTTTTACGTTTCGGAAGAGTTCTGTTGTGGACCCAAGTCCATACATGGTGACTGGTACGTGCTACCTTCTTGTCCACCACCCTCTCAACCAGCTAGGAAGCTTCCTGGTTTTTCTGTGTTTTCTAATGTTTTCTCACAGGAGAAGCATTCTAGTCCATGTCTCCTGGGGGAACTACTCTGTGGCATATGTCCCTAAAGTTAGAAACACTGCATGGATCACAGTCATCGTGTCCCCTGGGAATAGTCAGTCTCAGGAGATAAGATCCAAGCACTGTCCACACAGAGGCCTGGTTTCTGCTCCCTCCACAGCTGACGAGAGAAGCAGCTACTCCAGAGAGCTCAGCTTCTCCAAGGCCTTGCCAGCCCTTGATCAAGTCATATTTAAATTTTTCAGTGATGACTGGTGTGGTGGTACATGTCTTTCATCTTTAAGGGAGGCAGAGACAGGCTGATGTCTGTGGGTTGGGGCCAACCTGGTCTACATAGCAACTTGTAGGAAGTTCTAGGCTATATAGAGGAAATGTGTGAGTGTGTGTGTTATATGCATATATAGTGTTTGCATATATATATATATACAAACATATATATGTGTATATATGTGTATATATATATATATATATATATATATATGGTTAGGATATGTGCAGCCTAGTCTCAGATCAACACATGACTGTCCAGTGGGTTTCCTCGGGGCAAAGCACACATGGAAACTGACTCTCACTAGTCCACGGGACAGCATACGAATTTGCAAAATTCATGCAGCTTACAGACTCTTTTCTCTCTCATTATATTATTGTTTCTTTGGGTGTTTTTCAGTTTTACTTTGTCAGTCTCATGATACAACTGTAATTTTCTCTGGAAATTCTGCTCTTTCTCAAATATTTTCCTCTAAGATTCAGCAGGGGGCTAACATTTCTCAAGTCTCTTATCTGGAATTCCTAATCCTAGGAACTTTTCTGACCCAATGGAGATAGTTGAGTTCATATGAGAAAACACCACTTGGGACATTAACCATGTCTCACAGTTGTGGAGAGGAGAGTAAGATATGCACGCACAGAATAGGGAAAAAGTCTCAGGAATACACATGGTGCCTACTGTTGAGAGGAAGTTCCCTGGACACCAACCCTAGAATCATTGATAGGATCTGGTATGCTCCAAGAGGAAAAAATACAATGCAAACTTTGGAATTGGTGGATTCATCTTTACTATACACAGGAGCTCATATTGGTGGAAGAAGTATGGTATAGTGAGATGGGAAAAGGGAGCTTTATCAATGTCTGCCTCTTACAGAGATTGAGACATGGTACCCTCTTGTAGAAAGGGGGACTGTATCAAAGCATATCTTGCAGATATGAGAGAATTGTTTGGGTTTGAATATTGTTGTTCTTAAAGCACTGTACCTGTGTCTATTACTTTTTAACTTGGTAACCACAAGTAGCTGCCAGCTGACTTAAGCGCTGTGAGTGCAGGATGTGTCTGTCTCCATATTTAGTTAAGCTTGCAAAAATGCTGAACTTTCTGTCTGGAATATGGTTATGTAGGGGGGTGGGAAAGTGTATTTGGGGAAGCATAAGGGGGAACAATGGGGGCTTTCATAAAGACTACAATGTATTCCTTAAAGTATGATGTATTTCTTAAAGTCAAAAATAGGAGCCAATAATAAAGCTGTTCATGTAAGCCTGATAAGAAAAACTCTGTTAAGTATAAATAAATATGGCTTGAACTATTCAGAGCCACTTGAGTTCAATCCATTTGGTGGTCAGAAGTTTTCCTTGTGCCAACGCCCCTTCCCCTCCTCAGGACCTGAACCAGAGCCAAGGCTCAACCCCAGCAATATATAAATACATTTTTCAACAAGCAGATTGGTAGAAAACAGTGTCTACACTTCTCTGATGGATTTGCTGCTTCTCACAGCTCCTGCAGGCTGTCAGGACCCCACTTTATTAACCACTGTGCTGCCAACACCTGGCACAAGGCCTGGTACTCAGCAGGTGCTTGATAAAGAGGCACTTCATGTTTAAAGCAATTAGTGAGAACTCAGAAAAGTCCTTCGCCACTCATGAAGAACCTCAGCCTGACACCTCCCCGTAAGTCTGCAGCACAATTCCCTATCATCACCACCATCGCCATCATCATCACCATCTTTTGCCTCATGGAGCAGGAAGATGAGAAGACCCACTCTCTCCCCCTCCAACACCCTCCATACACGCAGGGTTCACTCAGAACTCACTTAAACAGGATCCCAATGGGCTTCTGGTAATACTGGTGATAGGCAAGCCAGGGGGGCAAAATGTATCGTTCTGGGTAGGGACCCTCGTGTAAAAACAGCAGTTCTGCGTCTTCAGGGTCCAGAATATAAACAGACTCCACGCTGCCAAGCTTCTCCCTGGAAAAAATGAGGGAGACTGATGTTGGAACTGGGTCAGCCTCGGTTTCCTCTATGAAACGGAGACAGATGTGCCTTCAGTCTCATGGAACTGCTGAGGAGCCCAACGTGACACATATACCTATGACCACTGTGACTCCTCCCACAGGACCACTTCATGAACACTATCCTGCCTCACACAGCATACCTCAGGAGCAGTCTAGCCCATCCCAAACCTTCCATTTGTAACCATGCCTACCCATGCTGAGTCTTCTTGTCCTGCTGAACTTGGAGCCATAGCACACTTCCATGTTACCCTGCAGTGAATGTCCTGCATCTCCCATGCTCCAGGCCAGCGGGCCCCTGTAGAACTGTAATTCAGTGTAGATACTGCCCTTCACGTAATACTTCAGGGCTGATGCGATGACTCAGTAACTAGGAGCCTATACCACTCTTTTTTAGAAGATTTATTTATTACATATGCAGTGCTCTGCCTGCAGGCCAGAAGAGATCACCAGATCTCATTATAGATGGTTGTGAGCCACCATGTGGTTGCAGGGAATTGAACTCAGGAGATCTGGAAGAGTAGCCATTGCTCTTAACCTCTGAGCCATTGCTCCAGTCCCAAGCCTATACCACTCTTGCTGGGTCCCCAGCACCCATATTGGATAACTCCAGGAGACCCAACACCCCCTCCTGGCCTCTGAGGGCAACTGCACTTATGCGCACCTGTCTCCTCACTGCACACATTTCCGCCTAATTAATATCTAAGCTAAAGCTTTGTTTAAAGACAAAGACTTAGTTTGTAGACATGGTTACAAATGGAAGGTTTGGGACGGGGCTTGGCTGGTCCTGGGGTATGCTGTGTGAGGCAGGATAGTGTCCATGACGTGGTCCCTCGGGAAGAGCTACAGTGGTCATAGGTATATGTGTCATGTTTGACTCTAAAGTTTGTTTAAAACTGCAGAAGAAGAAAAAAAATCAAGTCCCAAGTATGGATGAAGCTGACAGGTGACAGGGCCCACAGAGCGCTTTGCAGTCAGTGCCCAGGAACACACAACTGTACGCATGATCGGATGTCCTTCTAACAGCCAGTCCCCAGGAACACACAACTGTACGCATGGCCGGATGTCCTTCTAACAGCCAGTCCCCAGGAACACACAACTGTACGCATGACCGGGTGTCCTTCTAAGAGAAACATATTCTAACAGAGACGTGAAAAAGAAAGACTCGGTGTCTAGGTGAAAAGACTGGTCTCAAGGCTGAGGAGAGTAATCCCAGAAGAAGCCAGTCTTCCGGATGCACCTTGATGTTACACAGGGTCTAACTCCCAGAGCTCTGAGGCAATACACTTGTGTGTGTAAGTCTCTCTCTCTCTCCCCATTCCTCCCCCCACTATCTCTCTCTCACACACACACACACACACACACACACACACACACACACGCAACTACTAAAAGGCCACAGGAGAGTCTGCCTCTTGTTTACACCACCTTTTTCCTAAGAACAATCCACTGATTTATAAGAAAACAAATATCTATACACATAAGACACAAGTTAGGTGTTTCCTCTCCCCCTTCCTGACACCCCTTCTTCCCTTCCCCTTCCTTTTCCCTTCCTCTCTATTCTTCCTCCCTCTTTCTCTTTCTCTCCTTCCCTCTTTCTAGCTGTCCTTCCTCTCCTCTCTCTCTCTCCCCTCCCTCTCCCCCCTTTATCCCTCTATCTCTGTCCTTCCATCTCTCGTTCCTCTCTCCTATCTCTGGCTCCTTCCCTCTTGACCATTTCATCACTGTACTTCAAGTCTCCCTCCCGTGTGTGTGTGTGTGTGTGTGTGTGTGTGTGTGTGTGTGTGTGTTCCTTATCTCCTAATTTCTCCCTCTTTCTCCTTCATCCTCCTCCTGGAATGCACAGTTTTTGTCTCAGAGTCTAAGCCCAGGCCCACCTTCATAAGCCATGGCCTTCCTCAGCTTGTTCATGGCCTCTAGAAAACACCCCTTCAGTGTTTTTCCAGCTTCCACTATCCAATCCCATATTTGCTACATCCTAAAAGGCCTTGAAATACTGTCAGGATCATCAGCCTCACTTCTGAGACTTGAGCCCAAGGGGACGATCTGACATCAACAGAATACCTGAAAGACAGACACTCATCAGAACATTGTATCTAAGGGTGTGAGCTCAACGCTCACTTAAAGTCTGTCCTCAAAACGTAGCTGTCCATACACATGGTCTATTGTACTGCTATTTTAAATCGTTTTAAAGAGACAAAAGGAGCCGGGCAGTGGTGGCACACACCTTTAGTCCCAGCACTCGGGAGGAAGAGTCAGGCAGATCTCTGTGAGTTTGAGGCCAACCTAGTCTACAACCAGGGCAGGCTCCAAAGCTACACAGAGAAACTCTATCTTGAAAAACAAACAAACAAAAAATAAACCAAATAGAGGGACGAGAAAAACTATTGAATGCATTGGGGAAGCAACTCCACATGACACACACAGTAGTCAGTCTTCGTGGTACTAAAGGACCATATAGGTTAAGGACGGATGTGATTTCAATTATTCATTCATGCATCCCTGATTTTCTCAGCCATTCTCCAAAGACTGCAAGGAGCCTTCATGGTATGGGGGTGAGGGG
This sequence comes from Microtus oregoni, assembly GCF_018167655.1. NCBI lineage: Eukaryota > Metazoa > Chordata > Mammalia > Rodentia > Cricetidae > Microtus > Microtus oregoni. Next base: position 59,838 of record NW_024544893.1, on the reverse strand, counting down.
ACCATGAGGGTGGTGCTTTGAGTCCCTCCCTTTTAGTGCTTGCTACCTTCCAGTCTATAAACTGTGGCATCACCCTGATGTGGAGCAAGGCGATGCACAAACTGGATTTCTAGTATTCGTTTAAGTCTGATGATCTACGACCTTGGTAAGTCCCTTCTCTTTCCAGAAAGTGGAGATACGGTAGGGGTGAAAACGCCAACTTCAAGGGACACAGCACAACACTCAGATGAAAGTGACCGCAAGAGCAGCTGATGGAAGAAGGCATTCTGACTGGGGCTGCTTGAAAGCAGAGCTAAGGATCTGGTCATTTAGGATGAAATGCATCGCCCTCCATGCTCCCTGACGACTGTGGCACCGCCCATCTCTTGAAGTAGCTCCAAAAAGAAAAAAGAAAAGAAAAGAAAAGAAGAAAAAAAGCCCACAAGTAGCCTACAGACTTCTGACCACAAGTACTGTTAAGCGAGGATAGGCCACAGACAGATTTCAGAAGCCACGGACCACAAGGTCATTGCTCCTAGAAGATGCTTAGGAAACCAACTTGTGTGGAGTCACAAAGGGCCTGGAGCTGAGGTTGGCCCTGAAGCGGGGTGGGAGCTTAGCCAGTAGTCAGGGAACCTAAAGCTAGCTCCCCCCGAAGGTAGAGAGAGCCAGCTGGTCTTTTTGTCTGGAGGACGGTAGGTGAAGGGGGCATTGGAGGTGTGTTTGCTCACAGCACTTCCTGCAAGGAACTGGGAAAGGAGAAAGCTGAAATCTTGGGGCCATAAATTGGGAGGGTCTATGCTTCTCTTACCACCATCCCTAGGCTTGAAGAAATGAAAGAACGTAGACACAAGTCTGAGACCCCAAGCAGAATGTTTGAGCCTGTCTGGGGCCCTGTGTCTCCCATATACCTGCCTCTGCCCTCTGCCAGGCTTACCTGTAAATGGGGCCGTACTTCTGGAAATTCTGTATTTGATGATAGTGGATTCTGTGTGTGCCATTCTTCTTCCAAAAGTGGTACAGGTTTAGCCAGCCATTGTCACTGGGGGAAGGGATCTCACTGAAAGGCCGAGGACTATTAGTAGAGATGCCAGCTTCCCCTCCAATGGCCAGCACTGGCCCCTGCCAGGTAGGGCTCAAGAAAGGTTGGCAGCATTTGACCAGCACTGAGCGCAAGGAAAGTCCCTTGGCCAGCATACTGTACACACGACTGCCACTTCCTGCCGTGTGCCTGTCTCTACCCCTAACCTCCACACTTATAACCACTAGCTCAAGGCCGGGAGGGAAGTCAAGGGAGCTCTGACCTACCCCCTCCTCCTCCGGAGGGCTGGGCCCACACAGCCCCTCCCAAACTCAGAGAGTGAACTTTCCAACGCTCTATCTGATAGATCTGTAGTTGGGATAAGCAAACACAGGCAGAGGACTCCAGGCCTCTGACGTCAGCATCCACCCTATGGGCCCCCAAGATCACTACCCTCTAGATACCCTAAAAGGCAAGTTTGCTATCTCTACCTTCAGGGGAAGAAAAGGAGGCTTAAGCCTCCTGACTGACACTAGTTCCTTCTGGGCTCCAGGTCCTTTTCAGCACTTGGGTTTGTTCTCATTGCCCGCGGCTTTACAGGAAAAGGCCTTCTGCTGGATGCTAGGTAGAGTTCCGGTGCTGACGAACATCCTGGAAGATGAGCAGTAGCCTGAGGTCATAGGTCAGGAGGGACTGACCACACGGCCAGCTGTGGGACAGCAGGCCACTTTCTCGTGGCCCCAGGACTCACAAATGATTGATTATTAGCTGATCTTGAATAGTTCCCTAATTCTTGAAGTTCTACTTTTCTTTTTCTTCTTGTCAAACAAAACAAATTCCATGTTCTCTGGACTAGCAAGTGTTGCTTTATTATTTCCATCTTGATTCTGAGATCCCGCCGCCTCAGTGTCCTGAGTCCTGGGCTTATCTGCATGCACCACTGCGCCAGAAATGCTCTTTCCTCTTTTGCTTTTGGAAGCAGGATCTTACTATGTTACCTAACCTAGGCAACCCACCTTTCTCTTTGCTCCCAAGTACTAGGATTATAGGTGTGTATGCTCTACCACACCCAGCTCAGCACCCAGCTCGACATTTTCTTCCTTCAGCTCATGCTTACCTATGTCAAAACTCACTGAGCTACATACACCCTTGTTATTGATTTAAATAGGGTCTCACCACGTAGCCCTGGCTAGCCTAGAACTCGCTATGTAGATCAGGCTAACCTCAAACAGACAGAGATCTACCTGCCTCTGCCTCCTAAGTGCTGAGATGGAAGGCATGGTCACCAAGCCTAGCTCTTGGTTTGTTCAACTGTCTGTTCGTTTGTTGTTGTTGTTGTTGTTTTAATTTTACTGAATGTTACTCCATGAAAAGGCTAATAAAAATTTGTGGGTTTTTTTTCCTAACAGATTATTCTTCTTATGAAAAACAGGGTGTCTTTAAAAAGAAAACCCCAACTCATTGAGTTAAACCCAAGCTAAGTTTTGGTGGGGCTTTTGCTCTCCTTAGGTACCGTGAGAAGGAGAGTGCCACTGTGGACAGAGGGCATGCCTGCTAAGAAAATGCAGGAGACATCGGCTATAGTGATGCTTGCCTGGGAGACTCACAGTCAGCTGTGGCTATGAATTTGAGGCCAGTCTGGGCTATATGAAAGTCTATCTCAAAAAATGAGAGAGATTCGGGGTAGGAAGGGAGACAGAGAGGAATGTGAATGTGTACTGGGAGGGTAACTGGAATCCCATGGCCCTGAAAAGCTCTGTGTTAGCATAGGGCAGGGAAGGGACAGAAGTTCATTACAGTGGGTCCCAGCAAAGACAACAGCCCTTCACGTTCCATTCTGCTGATTCAGGTGGGCAGCCACCTGACTCTCAACTTACTGGGCCAATTGACACAGTCCTGGCTTTCATCAAAACAGCTGAGTGTTCTGGGCCAGGCTGTCTCAGTGTGAATTCCCATCCCTCTTCTCAGAAACTCACTGCCCTTCTTCTGAGAAAAATAAGGAAAGTCCAGGCTAGCAGGAAACAGAGGGAAATGAGAGGCCAGGTGGAGGTAGGAGGGAGCAGGTAAGGCAGGCTGGAGCTGGGGCAGGGGACAGAAGCAGCCAGGGCCCATGGAGGCAGGAGGACAGGATGCTTGCTGCGTGCAAGGTGTTTTGCATGGTTCTTCTTCATTCTCACAGCGCCCTTACCAGGGAGGTTCAAAAACTTTGCCTGAGCTACAGAGGAGGAAACTGAGGTTCAGCCAAAATGGCCACTTGCCCAGAGTCACAATGCGAACTAGAAACCCAGTAAGGATTCAAATTCTAGTTGCTCCTGGCCCGGAACTTGACCCTCAAGCTTCCCCTCACCATGTTGCTGAGAGCTGGACCTCGGATACAAGTAAGGGCGTTGGTATTATAAGGGCTCACCTGGCAAACCAGAAACCACTGGCTGGGCAGCCTGATATCACAGGGTCATTTCTGTCAGTTCCCATTATACGGGTGAGAAAAATGAGGCCTAGGAAGGGGCACATATCTACCATGGGTCACTAGAGTACAGCAGGGATCAGGTCTCTGCGTCCCCATAGAGACACAAGGGAACAATCAAGGGATGGGCCTTCCCGGCTGGTATCCTGTTTGAGCTCAGCTACCAATCATAGCAGCCTTCTGCTGAGGTTTCTTTCCAGTTGATTTTGGAGGCCAAGGCCGAGGAGGAGGAGGAGGACGAGGACGAGGACGAGGAGGACGAGGATGAGGAGGACGAGGAGGATGTTTTAACCTCCTCTGGCCTTGGAGAGATTTGAAGCAACAAGAATTTCACCTTAAAACCTGATTCCTCATTATCCCTCATCCAGTTACTCTGGGTCAGCATGGCTGACTCAGAGGATTCTGAGTCCAATGGTCAAGCCATGATAGATTGACTCCCAGACCTTGGCAGATCTGGCTCCCACAGTTCTGCAGGTCAGCACCTCCTCCGCATGCTAGGCTTTCAACCCCTCCACCCACCAAACCAAACCCATACCTATCCTCCCAGTCCAGCCCAGCCCCTCCACACATCCGCACCCACTACCTTCCCAGAATGCACCCCTCAGTCACCAAGAGAGTTGTTAAATCAACAGAACTAAGCCCACCTGAAAAAAGTGTAGTCATCAGAAAACACACCTTCCCTGTGCGATGCTGCATGACAGCCCTCTACACTAGACCTGTTTCTTACGGAAGAGCATGACTTCCCTTTCTTGTCTGCTGGAAAACAATCCATTAAAGCACACACGGGGGCAGGGAGATGACTCAGTTGGTAAAGTGCTTGCCGCACAGGCGTGGAGACCCGAGTTCCAATCTCCAGCAACCATGTAAAAAAGCTGGGGGCCATCTGTGGGCACCTGTAATCTTAGCACTGGGAAAACGGCAACAGGACAATTGCTGACACTTATGGTTCAGCCAGCTGCGCCGAATTGGTAAGCTCCAGGTTTGGTAAGTGACCCTGTCTCAAAAGCTAAAGTAAACAGTGATTGAGAAAGACATCTGATGAGGACGTCTGGCCTACAGACAGAGAGAGAGAGAGAGAGAGAGAGAGAGAGAGAGAAGGAGGAGGAGGAGGAGGAGGAGGAGGAGGAGGAGGAGGAGGAGGGAGAGAGCAAGGGCATGTACACAAACACACCAAATAAAAGACAGAGTAGATTGATAACTGCTTAAGGCTGGGGATTTGGAAGAATTTGGGGGTGATGCATAAAGAATATTGGGGTTTTTTTAGGTAGTGAAGATGAAAATGGTTTCCAGTCGATGGTCCCGATGGCTGGAAAACTGAGGCTATAAGAAAATCATTAAAGGGTCTGGAGAGACGTCTCAGAAGTTGAGAGCACTGATTCGATGGTGTGCTCACTGGCAGCTCCCAGCCATCTGTAACTCCAGTCCCAAGGGATCCAGTGCCTTCTTCTGGCCTCGGAGGCCACCATGCACGAACATGGAACACATACACTCATGTAGGTAAAATATTCACACACACAATAAAAATAACTAAATGGTTTTTTAAAAAAGAAAACCATCAGTTGTGTACTTTAAGGGAGTCTTGTTCTGAGCACGGAGGTGTGTCTCTGTAATCTGAGCACTAGGGAAGCTAAGGTAGGAGAATTACAAGTTCAAGGGTAGACTGGGCTGCATAGCGATAGGGTATCCTGGACAGTGAACGCTGTCTCAAGATGACAAAAAGCAAGAAGACGAACAGTAAATTGGATGATTTGTAAAGTCTGCCACTACACGGCTGTCACCAAGCTGGCAAACACAAAGACCTGAGTCCTCCTTACCCTTCTCTTAACGTTTATCAGCTATGGGTCACAGGTGGCCATGACAATTGTCCTTACAAAACTACATGACCCAATAACACTGGAATCATTCCCAACAAGTTTAAAGCAGCCTTTTTTTTTTTTTTTTTTTTTTAAGCAGAAAAATGAGCACTTATCTTGAAGAGCTGTCACACTCCCTGAGGGAGCAACCGCTGTCCTACCAGCCACACACTAGCTGATAAAGCCAGGCTAGGGAGGGCTGTTTTGCATCACTAATGGCCTCGAGCCTGCAATGACGTCAGCCAGGAATAACTGTGGTGTGAGCTTCACAAAGAAAGGCCGTTATGCAAGAACAAAGGGAAGGGCCATCCAAGTGTGCTTCTAAAACCATCCCCTTTGTTTGCTGCTACCCCATATTCCTGCCCAGCAAGGGAGTCTGGATTGCCAGGGCATTGGAGACGTTCAGATCCTGTCCTTGGCAGCTGCCGTGACCTAAGTTCAAGCCTCAGACCCCCAGCCAGCTCCTCTGCTGTGGAGGTCACTCCTGAAGTGGCATAGGCTCACAGTTAGCATCACAGAGTGATCCTGAGGCTCAGTGTAGGTAGAAGAGACAGAAGGGGGAGTTTTCTGGAGGCTTCCTCTGGGAACGAGCATCCTCACATCTCTAGAAGAACTTCTAGAAACCCAGCATTTCCTCCCAGACAAGGCTGGATTGGTGCTTCATGATGTGTGGCAACTTATTCAGAAGGTTAGTGACTTTAAAACAACAAATGTTGGTTACCAGCTGTGTCTTCTATCAGTGGCCAAAGAGGAGCAGCCTAGGGTGTGTGCCTCTAACCCTGAGCTCTTCATGATGGCGCCTCTGTCACCCCAGGCTTAGCTGGAGCTTCAGGGCCAGCATTTGAGCCTTTCTTCAGGACTTCTCAGAGACTGTTGGCAGTAGCCACTGGCTTTCCTAGCTGTGGATCTTGGGCCTCAGTTTCTCACCTCTAGGGCAGCTGTGTTTCTTTCCCAACATGGTAGCCATTTCCCAGCCAGACAAAAGTCCTGAGAGAGAGAGAGAGAGAGAGAGAGAGAGAGAGAGAGAGAGAGAGAGAGCGCCGAAGGCTGCTCTGAGGTAACAGGCCATCGCTCCTACTCTGTTGTGTTTGTAGCAACTCACCAAGCCAGGTCTGCACTGAAACAGAAGGTTATGGGATCCACCTTTGAAAGGAAGTGACGAAGAACGTGCTGATGTATTTAACCCATACAGATGGAGTCTGAAGCCCCCAAGAAACTTTCCCCTTCCTTTCCCAGATTCTAGCTTTAAAAAATTTTTCCATTTTTTTCAAAAACAAAATAGAAGAAATGATTACAACCACTGAGGCGTTAATTGGCATAACATGCACACACAATTTATATGGGAAGACAGGTGTGTTTATAACAAGAAAATAAGTCAAATTAAAGTAGGCGTCATAGGAAACATTTAAAAAAATGAACATATGTGACAATGGGTATCCCTATTTGTGGCAGGGTTGAAGGGAAGAGGACACGGATAGGCAGGCATACCACAAGGTATGGGGTTCACAGCAACAGTTAAAAAATGTTCCCAAATGTGTCACAATTTTGGTCCCTAGAGGTTTAATTCTACAGAGGTGGACTGCTCAAGTGTCTAGCTACTGAGAGGGAAAGAGATTGAATAGGCTTCTGGGAGTTACAAGATTTATGCAAGCCAAAGCTGACCCCCACCCCGAGCTGGCTCTCTACCACAGTTCTCACCTTTTTCTGAGAAATATCAAGAAGAAACAGACACTGTGCAGTTACTGTCTCCAGGGGAAACCTGTGGCAACCAAACTACTGCCCTTATTGCTGGTACCACGAGACTCTCCAAGTTCATTTTTGTTGCTGTTAGGTCTTAGTTTGTTTTGTTTTGGGGTACTTTTTATTGCTTTTTGTTTTGTTTTGAGACAGGAACTCACTGTAGCCCTAGCTGGCCTGGAATTTCCTATTTAACCCAGGCTGGCCTTGAACTCATAATAAGCCACCACACCAGCAAGGCAGGTTTACCATGGTTGATGAGAAGACCACTTAAGATTCCCTTCTCCCAGAAAGTGGAACGTATACTTGAATGCATTGGCACAGGAGACCACTTCCTAAATATAACCTCAATAGCACAAACACTGAGAGAAACAAATAATAAATGGGACCTCCTGAAACAGAGACGCTTCTGTAATCAAAGGACAAGGTCAACAAGACAAAACAGCAGCCTACAGAATGGGAAAAGATTTTCACCAACCCCACATTGGACAGAGGACTGGTCTCCAAAATATACAAAGAACTCAAGAAACTTGACATCAAAAAAGCAAATAATCCAATAAAAAATGGGATACAAACCTAAACAGAGAACTTTCAACAGACGAATCTCAAATGGCTGAACGACTCTTAATGAAATGTTCAACATCCTTAGCCATCAGAAAAATGCAAATCAAAATAACTCTAAGATTTCATCTTATACCTGTCATAATGGCCAAGATCAAGAACACTGATGACACCTTATGCTGGAGAGATTGTGAAGTAAAGGGAACACTCCTTCATTGCTGGTGGGAGTGCAAACTAGTACAGCCCCTTTGGATATCAGTATGGCGATTTCTCAGAAAATTAGGAAACAACCTTCCTCAAGACCCAGTAATATCACTTTTGGGTGTACAGCCAAAGAATGCTCAATCATACCACAAGGACATGTTCTCAGCTATGTTCATAGCAGTATTGTTTGTCATAGCCAGAACCTGGAAACAATCTAGATGCCCCTCAATTGAAGAATGGATAAAGACAATATGGTACATTTACACAATGGAGTACTACACAGCAGAAAAAAATAATGACATCTTAAAATTTGCAGGTAAATGGATGGATCTAGAAAAACACCTTGAGTGAGGCCACCCAGACCCAGAAAGCCAAATATAATATGTACTCACTCATAAATGATTTTTAGACTTAAACAAAGAAAGCCAGCCTGCAGTCCATAACCCCGGAGAACCTAGAAACAAAGAGGACCATAAGAGAGACATACATGGATCTACATAGGAAGTAGAAAAAGGCAAGATCTCCTGAGTAAATTAGGATCATGGGGGTTTATGGGAGAGAGTAGAGGGGAGAGAGGAGGAAGGGATGGGAACAGAGAAAATTGTATAGCTCAATAAAAACAAATAAAAAAAAACTAAGAAAAAAAAACGCAAAAAAAAATATTCCTTCGGGCAGTGGTGGCGCACGCCTTTAATCCCAGCACTTGGGAGGCAGAGGCAGGCGGATCTCTGTGAGTTCGAGACCAGCCTGGTCTAAAAGAGCTAGTTCCAGGACAGGCTCCAAAACCACAGAGAAACCCTGTTTCAAAAAACCAAAAAAAAAAAAATATTCCTTGCTCTCATGGGAAGATGGGGGAAGAATGCCTGCCAGGTAAGCTGAAGTTAAGCCCATGCTCTGTTCTATGTGGGCTCCTTTCTTGCTCAACAGGTAGGAATCTTTGGGAAGCATTGGCACTTCACTCTCAGGAAGAACCTATCCAACTTAGACCAAGTTCTAGCTCTCCTTGCACCTCTTCAAGTTAGCAAGTCCTTAAAGACTCTTGAACAGCAAACTTCCAGAAGACTGCATTCGGGAACTGTATTTCAGATCTCTGAGTTTGAGGCCAGTCTGGTCTACACAGTAGAGTTCTGTGGCAGCTAGGGCTACATGGTAAGATCTGCCCCAAAAAAATAAAAATTAAAACTTTTTTTAAAAAGTGGTAACCTTGGTTTCTATATACATGAAGCCAGTTTTTCAATCAGGCTATGGAAGCAGAAAGCAGAAGCAGCTTCCAGTAGCTACAGACCATTACCTTGATTCTAGTCAAAGTGTCAACAATTGTCCAAAGTCACTGTTCGCTGTACAAAAGAGCAAAGTTCATCAGTTTAGTGTGAACTTTCCTTTTAAAGGAAGCTGCAGGAAGTAAATATGCGGTCAACCTTGGGTGGCTGCGAATTAAAACCATTCATAATCTCCAAGAGTGACTCATTTAAGGGCAACAGCTGAGCATGCCCCCACCTACACGTGGCAGACACTAAGATGCTACATCCAAAGCCTGACTTGGCAAGTATCACTCTCCAGTAACACCAGCAAAGAGGAGGAGCAAAGGACTATTTCTGCAATGTTTTGGTGTCCAGCTAGCAGAGTACAGACTGTTCCCAGGGCCAATGCGCACTCCAGACAGAAGGAAGTGGATGCATTATTTATTCCTCTTTGCTTTTTGCTTGAGAGGAATGTTTATCTAATGTTTGGTCATTCCAATATACTTTGAAATGATCGTACATTGGTTTAGTCCACAAAGCATTGGCACAAAAGCTACCACCAGGTAAAAGAGAATCATCTTGTGAACTTGCTGTCCCACCCAAGCAACTGCACAAGAGAAAGGGCCTTGATTATCAGGTACATTTCAGGCCCTTCTTTCTTCAGCGGAAAGAGCTGTTTCCACCAGCCCAAAGCCCTGCTTTGATTTTTACAAGATTGATGCAAATGTCATGAAAACTTTGTGGTCCTTTAGTGGTCCATTTGCTGGAGCTAAAAATTCTAGGCGCCAGGATGGGAACAAGATCGCCAGCCAGACACAAAGGTACAACAAAACAGAAAGCGCCTACGAGCACAGAGGGTTGCAGTTAGTAGTGAGGAACAACAGGAACCACACCATGGCCTGGAAACCGGGCTCTTTCCAAGGCAGAACTGCACTGACCATTAGCATCCCCTCTCCCATCGGCTGCTCATTCAGACCTGCAGGATCTGCAGTCAGCAGGTTGCTGCTGTTATCATTCCCTGCACCCAGGAGCAGCCTCAAGGAGTTTGAAGTTACCCTGTCACCCTTCACAGATGCTAGCAACCTGAGCACCAGCCCCAGAGCCTTAATAGCCATTCTATAGCCCCAAAGAACCAATTTCTAGATAGATGTAAAGAAAGACACCAGCACCTTAATGCCCATGTGAACTAAGCCAGCCCTAGGCCAGGCCTTCTTTGAAAGTTCACCGTTGTATGGGACATCTTGCTTAGGGGTCCAGGTTGCTTAATTTCTGATGTTTGAATCCCATACGGAGCCTGGTAGGGATGAAGGTGGCGGTCTTGAAACTCATGAGACACCGTCATCCATGAATTTTACAGGAGTCACTTCCCTCCCGGGGGACATCCAGAATACTACAATCAGCTCAGCAGGCACAAGGAGACGCTGAGCTCTCATTTATTTGAGGAGGACACCTGAGGAGGACACTCAGCTAATAGGAAATTCACAGACATATGTAGCATGCTCCCAGACAGAATACTCAAACACCAGGCTTTTCTACATCAAAGCCAGTCTCTCCCTCAGAAACCCATTGTCTAGGCTGAGATCAGGCCTCAATGGCTCTTTCACCTTGCAGGCTTTTAACCTACTGTTCAGAGAGGCACCAGTGTGCAGTAAGAAAGGGCAAATGTTTCCTCATATTTATGGAAAAATTAACACACACACACACCAACAGGATCATTAAGAAAGGAATTTTATTGGCTGAATAAGATTTGGGTAGATTAAAAAAATGCAAATCACAGGCTTTAAGAAGATAGGAATTTATTGTCTCTTACATAAAAGAAGTCCAAAGATAGACTACCTAGAGCTGGTGAGGGGTCCTCCCCAAACCCTAGACTCCATCATCCTACTTGTCCGTGTGAGCACTTGTCTGCACCCCCATGGCCATTCCACAGTCCACAGTGCTGCCAGAACCCTCACCATGCTATTGACCAGAGGAAGAAGAAATGGTAAAGAAGCCAGCCTGGGCTACAAAATGAGACCTGTTGAAAGAAAGACGGGTGGGGGAGAAGGGAAGAAAAGAGAGAGAGGACAGGATAGGGAAGGGGACAGAGAGGAAGAACAGGAAAGGAGGGAGACAAAGAAGGTAAGGGGGACCCTTCCCACACAGCTAGCTGGCTTTAGCAGCCTACCCTGAAGCTCCACACAAGGTCACCCATCTCACTGGTCACAATTTAACCAGGTGACATCACCCAGCTACACCAAGCCTAGCAAGAGTGGTGTTTTGGTGCTAATATGCCAGCCGGGCTACCTGGCCTTGGTGAGTTAGGCCGCACTGGGAAAGAATGGAAGCAAAGAATATATGCTTGAGCTTATGCTGTGTCACTGAGAGTGACATTCTGCCGACCATTCTCTCTTATGAAGCACCACTTCCATGGTAAAGACTCCAAAACCACAAAAGTGAGCCCCAAGTTACCTCCTTCCCTGGAAGGAGCAATTCTAATTGCAAGTGAATAGGCATGGTTGGGTCAGTCATGGGCCCTTCCAGAACTTTCTGGGGTTGTTTTTGAGGCAGGCTCCCGAGCCCAAGGCTACCCTTGAACTTGTGTAGCAGAGGATGGCCTCCAAATTCTGACCCTCTCCTTTTCACCACCCAACAATCAAGATTCAGGCACACTGGTTTACTGAGTGCTGGGGATGGAAGCCAAGGCTGTATGCATGGCAGGCAAGCACTCTCCCGAGTTCTATTCCCCGTGCCCCTTCCAGAAATTTCTTAAGTTCTTACTTAGTTGGGGTGCAGGGAAGAGGGAAGTCGATGGTGAGAAGGAAGCCAGAGATGGAAGAATGGAGAGGGGACCCATACAAAGCTCCACCGGTCACTATCAGGACCCTTGTTCTTGTGCCATGGCTCCAGAGATCCAGGTGCACCCCTGACTTTCTGATAAATCTCTTGTCTGTGTCCTCAGCTCCACCTAGGTTTCTTTCATGATTCCAGCTATCTTTCCCTTTCCACCAGGGACGAGCTCCTATGTTTATGACACTTTATATAATCATGTTGGAATTCTTTGTGGAGCCGATGGCAGAAATCCAGCTGAAACTAGATGAAACAAAAATGAATACATAAATAAAGAGTCATGTAAATAAATTTGAAAAGTTCAAGGGCAGAAGTTAGCACACCAAAGGAAACTGATGGCTCAAATGTTCAGCTTGTATTCCTGCCTCCTATTCTTTCTTCCTTGTTGCCCGCCTTCTCCTGTAGGAAACCACACATAGCCAGAAAGAAACACAGGGATCTCTCCCAACCCCAAGGTCCTGGAAACCCCTCTAACAAAGACATAGAAGGACTACCCTCTCCAGTGCCCATGATCTCACTGAGAAACTGATTGACCAGTTTGAGTCACATGCACAACCCTTGCCCAAACACAGTGGACAGGGTTCTGGCACCTAATAGGCAAGGCAAGGCCAGGCAGCACCTTGGGATTGATTTGGCCTCAAGAGCCCTATAAGAAAAGAGAAGAGAGCATCCCTTCAGCACATAGAGGTGCTGAGCCGACTGGAGACATAATCGCACAATTTTGTTTTATGAAACAAACAAGGGGTTTGGAGCCAGATGGACTTGGTTTCAAATCTTAGTTCAACCAGTGAGTAATTGTGTGGATTCAGGAAAGTCACTTGAGCCATATGTAGACAGAAGTTTCTGTCCTACCTGGTCCTGCAGCCATTCAGTCCCAAAGAAACACACAGAGGCTTATATTAATTATAAACTGTGTGGCCTCTTAGCTCAGGCTTATTATTAACTAGCTCTTACAACTTAAATTAACCCATAATTCTTATCTATGTTTAGCCACATGGCTTGGTACCTTTTCTCAATGAGGCATTCTTATCTTGTTTCCTCTGCTTCTGATTGGTGACTGACTCCCTGCCTTTCCTCTTCCCAGAATTCTCCTAGTCTGGTTCCCCTGCCTATACTTCCTGCCGGATACTGGCCAATCAGTGTTTTATTAAACCAATACAAGTGACAAATCTTTACAGTGTACAAGAGTATTATCCCACAGCAGCCATGTGAGAATTAATGTTTTCATCTCCAAAATGGATATAATCACATCTGTCTGTTGAGGTTGTGGCAAGGATTTCTGGGGACAATGAAGTGTTTGGAAAGGTCGCATATTCTCAAGATAGCACATGTAACCTCACTAATCTAAAGATCACCCATTGTAGCTAGGCTTGATGTTTAGACCCTCTGTAAATGAAAGCCAAGTACCTCAGGGATAGAGAGGTGGTTCAGTGGTTTAGAGCACATCCTGCTTTTACAGAGAGCCAGAGTTTGTTCCCAGCACTGATAACTGCCTGTAACTCCAGCTCCAGGTGATCCAACACCTTCTTCTGGCCTCCTTGGACACCCGCACTCATGTGCCCATAACCCACCCACACACATAATCATAATTAAAGATAAAATAAATCTTAGGGTGCCTCTTTCCCCGTTTGCTTCCATGGGACCAGCTCCAGGCGTTCCACTAAGTCACACATCAGCTCCCCTACACACGCACTCTACCTGGCAACCCTCCTAGCAAAACAAGTTATTGAAGACTCAGTGAACCCAGAGATGTATGACAAGAAACAAGCCCTGGAAAAGAGCACGGCTTTACTAATCCTAAGTCACAGTGTGTGACTGCTAAACCCTTTCTATTATTATTTCCACTCAGTTCGTGTGTGTGTGTGTGTGTACACATGCATGCAGGCGTGTTTGCCCATTCAGGCACACACATATGGAGACCAGAGACTGACAACCAGATGTATTCTCCAAATGCATCTCCAGGTTTGGTTTTTGTTGTTTGTTTTGAGACAGGGTCTCTCAATGAACCTGCAACTCAGTTTTGGCTAGACTGGCCAGCAATTCCCTGGGGGTCTTCACCTCCCACACTTGGGCTATAGATGTTATCACACCTGCCCTTTTCCTTTTTATGTGAGGGCTGGGGATCTGAACTCAGACCCTCATGCTTGCACAGCAAGCACCTCATCCACTTATCTCCCCAATGCATCACACTCAGTCCCTTTTTCTTCCCTGTCTGTCTGTCTGTCTGCTTATCTATATCTAATCTCTCTGTCCATTCCTTCGGTTTCTGTCTTTCTCCTCCAGTCCCTTCCCTTCCTTTTCCTTCCTCCCTTCACCTTGGGAAGGTGTACCTGTTAGCTTTTGCCAACTTGACACACACTAAGCCACCTAAGAACAGGGAAACTCAATTAAGAAATTTCCTTAATTAGATTGGCCTGTGCACATGTCTATGGGGGCATTTTCTTGATGGATGGTTGATATGGGAGGACCCAGACAACTGTGGACAGTGCCACCCCTGGGCAACTGGTCCAAGTTTTTTGGTTTTTTTGTTTGTTTGTTTGTTTGTTTTAAAAAGAAAAGCTGGCTGGTGAAAACATTGGGAGCAAGCCAGATAGCAGCATTCCTCCATGGCCTTTTCAGTTCCTGTTTCTGGGGTCCTGCCTTGAGCTCCTGACTTCCCTTCATGATGGACTCTAACCTGTAAAATATAATAAACCCTGGCAGGTGATGACAACAACACTTTTAATCCCAGCACTTGAGAGGCAGAACCAGGTGGATCTCTGTGAATTCAATGCCAGCTTGATCTACAGAGTGAGTTCCAGAACTGACTCCATAGCTACTGAGAAACCCTGTCTTGAAAATCCAATAAATAAACAGAAAGATAGATAAATCCTTTCTTCCCCAAATTGCTTTTGGTCATGGTGTTCACCACAGCAAGATGACGCAAACTAGGGCAGACAGTCATGTGGCCCCTGCAGAGTAAAGCGGCTTTTCTGAGGAGAGAATGAAGCATGGACTCCTTCCCTTGTCCATCTTATCTGCCTGTTTCTACTTATTCTCTTTCTTCTGAGATGGGGTCTTAAACTCCTAGCTCACATGATCCTCCTGCCTTAGTCCCATAAGCACCTGAGACTCCCTATAAGTACTTTGTGCCTCATAGGACTTCGCCTCTCTTCCTTGCTATGGTGGGGACCAACCTGAGGCTGTGTCCAGGCTGAGCAAGCTCCCTACACTCAGCTACATCTCCAGCCCTTGGACCTATTTTTTAACGGATCCTGATCTATTCCTCTGACCAGAAAAAGCAAAAGGAAAGAAGATATAAAATACAGTTGACAGAAACTTTGGGATGAGTGAGGACTTGGAGGTCAAGGCAGGGGGAGATATGAGCTGGAAACTATCAACTGAGTCAAACACAGAGACTGAAAATGTCAATGGACTTTATTTGGAGTCTTAGCAATGGCGGTTTAGGAAATGTGAGCTCAAATATCTGCATCACCGATCCAAAGAAGATAGGGAAGGCAGGAGATGTCGATTTCTTACAAAGTCCTTGCGAGACTCTTTGAGGGAGCAACTTCTACTGGCGTTGAGAACAAGTGTGTTACGGGCACAACGTGGCAACCTAGAGATAAAGAACAGAATGTAGGCACTTGGTGAAAACATCCACAGAGGGAGGACTAATAACCCTTTGATGTGTCCCTAAGACACCTGCAGGCAAAGGGTGGCCAGCTTCACATACACACACACACACACACACACACACACACACACACACACAGAGAGAGAGAGAGAGAGAGAGAGAGAGAGAGAGAGAGAGAGAGCAAGAGCCGGGATGTGACCATTGCCTCCCAGTACCAGCAAAGTTTTCACCCAGTGAAATTTTCATCCAGAGCATATTCCCAACAAGTGACACTTCTAAGGACCCGCCCCAGCCCTACCCACTGCAGCAGCCTACGAGAGCGCGTACCCACTTGAATTTCCCGTCACCAGCCCTGTTCAGCACCTCCTTGCTCCCTATCAAGGTGAATGGTCACAGCAGCACACTGCTGCCAGGATGCAGGGAGGACACCATCTCTGTACCCGGTCTCCTTCACAGATACTGATAACTCAGCATCCGTGTAAGCCCGGGCTTTTGAACTCTGGACCACTTCCCTCCACATCAAGGCATGTGCTAAATAAAATACTAAACTTTGCTCCAAAGTTGTTGTTTTTCTAAGGATAGTTATAATTTTTCTCTTGAAACTATTCAGCTAGAAGCAGCTGCTTTGTAATTGGGACTTCACAAAGAGAAGCCCAGTCCACACATTCTTTCAAATGTAATGAAACTTTTATAGACACTAAATTTAAGAATTAATGAGGTTGATAAAATGTTACAGTTGGATATCTTATTAGGAATTTATTAGTTTTCATTTGGGCAGAATTCTTATTTTAGGGCCAAGCATTTTTCCTAATTATCATGCTCACATGGGCCTCTGAGGATGCCTGGTACTGAGCTCCTCAGTGAGCAGACCCAGAGCCCTATGTACACACACATACTGTACTCTTAGAACACTACATACACTACACATACACACACACTGCACACACATACACACACTAGATACACACTAAACACATACATACATACACATACAACATATACACACTGTGCCCTTACACACCCCACACACCCCACACACATGCCAGACTCACATATATACATACACCACACACACTGTGTCTTTACCCACACACCCCCCACACACAAACCACATACACACACACACCATCACACCACACACACACATACTTGACTCATATATATACATACATATAGCATGCACACACAAACACATACACCATACACACACCGTGCCCTTACATACATACACACTTATGCCTCAGCGGTACCTTGGTGGCAGAGGATTTGACAAGTCAAAACGGGGACCCAAAAGCAACATCATGTCACTTCATGTGACAAGAGTACTATTTTTTAAGACTTATTTTTATTTTCTATGCATATGTCTCTATGTGCCACATATGTAAGGGTGCTTAGGGAGGCCAGGAGAAGTCACTGGAGCCCTTGAGCTGGAATTGCAAACCATCATGAGCCACCCAGGTGGGTGCTGGAATCAATGCAGGTCCTCTGAAGAGCAATGAGCACTCTTAACTAAGAAACCACCCACCCCCCATCCCCTGACAGAGTACATCTTTACTGCAACCAGTGGCTAAAGCTGCAAAGGGCACAGAGCCCCAAACAAGTGGTTCTCAGGACCAGCATGGCCGTTTCTTTCCTCCCGGAGAGTGGGTCCTAGGCTAAAGGGGAGGCCACACGCCCTGGGTTCCTAGTGGACAGAGAGAAGTTGCTGGTGCTTTTTCTGTGACTGAGGCTCTACCTGCCAAGCAGGCGGCACTGGTGTGAGTTGACAGGAGAGGCATCTGCATGGCACGAGGACAGTGCCCTGAAGGGGGACT
Organism: Microtus oregoni; assembly: GCF_018167655.1. Classification (NCBI taxonomy): domain Eukaryota; kingdom Metazoa; phylum Chordata; class Mammalia; order Rodentia; family Cricetidae; genus Microtus; species Microtus oregoni. The sequence continues at coordinate 42,519 of NW_024544893.1, read as the reverse complement.
TTGAAAGGCAGACACTGGACACAAGGGCACAGTACCCAGCCACCCTTCAGATCCAGATGGAAGGATGGAGTGAGTCAACCTTCAGCCATATCTATGGCATGGACTGAGGCAGAGAAAAAACGTTGCTCTTGTTTTCTTAGATATCCAGGGAGCCATAGGCAGCCAGTGGCCGAAAGCCTTCACTTTAACGATGATCTGCTGAAATGCAATTTCTCGCCACTTGGTGGAGCCAATGTCCACAATAACAGAGTTAGGCAGCGATGCTCAGGAGACAGTACTAAGGAACAGTGGACTATTTCATAGTTCTTTAGGAAAACCAGATAAGGGCATAGGACAGAAAACTCCGACCCAAAGAACACGAGAGAGAGAGAGAGAGAGAGAGAGAGAGAGAGAGAGAGAGAGAGAACTCTGTGTGTGTGTGTGTGTGTGTGTGTGTATTATGTATGTATATTTCTATATATCCTAAATAGTCTTCTATGTCTAGTCCCACAGTAAAAACTAGGTGGACTCAAAGCTGATCCTAGCAGTCCCAAACCCCCACTTACCGGATGTCTGATGCCCTGAGAGACGGTCAATAGGAGTTGGACAGGGATGCCTGCGGCAGCTGCTCCCAGTTCCAGCTCCTGCAGCTGGAGAGAGCACGCATGAAGCCAAGTGTCACCTACAGGAAGGGCTATCCTAAAACCGGAGGTTGGGGTACCCGCCAGACCTCAAAGTATACATTTGCACAGGCCCTCCGGAGGCCATCGCCTTCAGTCCTGCCCGGGGCGGAACCGGACGGTACTCAGCTGAGCTTAAGGCTTTGCATAGCAGACTCTGCTGAGCGAAGCCCCCTCCCCCCCCCCCCCCCCCCCGCAAAGGCAGGTGGAGGGGGCGGAGCTCGGACCCTAGAGGCTTCCTCATTGGATGTAGGGGTTGCTGGGGTTCTGACGGGTTGGGGGATGGGGGTTAGCTGAGAAGAAGCGGGGGTAGAACCTGAATGAACTGAGAGCTTTTGAAAGAAGGACTGCGGGGAGGCGGGGGGGGGGGGGGGGGGGGGGGGGGGCGGAGGTACAGAAAGCTGGTGCAGTTGCGGCGGAATCTTCGTTAGTGTCTAGAGTGGCCATTAACCATGTTGTCCTCAGGCACACGAGCACATGGCCCCAGATTTGCTCAGAAAGAATCAAGCTCCCCTCATCTTTTGTGGTGGTCCTTTCACTTCTCACCTGGTTGTAGAGAGGTCATTATGGATCCACAGTTACTCACTGAGTCCCTGCCGTGTACAGACAGGTTCAGAACCAGGTGCCAGAAAGAAAAGCCGTGTTGTGGATGAGTGTGTCCCTAAAGGGCCTTACTCCTTTACCCCAGGGAATACAGAAATCAAGCTGGAAGTGCACTGGAAGCTTCCTTCGTACTGACTGGCCCTTGTTGGGCCAGAAAGAACTACACAGGCTGCTAAGGGAGAATTGTCATTGTTAGTCTTACTCGCTGTGGACCCTGCCTGCAACGGTACCAACTAACCAGTCAATGTGAGTCCACTGGGCAGGAGTAGCTTGTCTGCCATGCGCCCTGCATGGGGCGGGGGGCACATCTGGTCCTGTAAACCCCATCAGAAGTCAGTGGCTGCGGAGGGCATAGTGAAGAAGTTAAAGCTATTGTTTGGCTAAGTGAACATGATGTGTCTGCAATGTAGCCTTCCAAACAGCTCCGTTTATGCCCCTAGAATGCTGCTGCTAACAGCTTTGGTCAGAGAAACGTACATAACTGGTCAATACTGAATGCCCAGCTATGAACAGGGCAGCTACATCCGTCCCAGCCCCGCCGCTTCACACACACACCTCAAGGCACGTTGCCCAGGGAGGGAAAAACAAGGCATAAGATGTGAAAGAAGAGGAGGGGGTGGGGAGAAGTGTGAAATGGTGACTTCCAGGCGTGACATGGCTGTTGTACACTTGAACTGACACTACATGTCATCCGCTGGACAGGACTGAGTCCACTGACACCCTGTCATGGGGTTAGGGCTTATGGGATCCCAGCCCTCACCAAGGATGTATACACCGTTAACAACCGATGGGAAAGGAAGAAACATTTCCTTCAGTGGTCTAGTCACTGGTAAGGTGTCCATGCTGCTGTAAATAGCCCTAATGAAACTCACCAGGATGGACACACACACACACACACTGTTGGGGAGAGAAAGGGATTAGTGGGAGTGGGAAGGGCATAGAGAGTGTAATGGGAATGGCTGTGATGAAAATGTGTATGCATGTGAAATGTCGCAATGAAGCCCATTATTATGTATAATTAACATATGCTAATAACATTTTTTAAAAAAAGATTAACCGTCTCAAAAATAATTCTTGCATTGGAAATTTAATCCCTAATGCAACAGTAATGGGAGATGAAGCCTGCAAGAGGTAATTAGGGAGCTAAGACCCTATCTCAAAATAATGACAATAATAACAGTGGGTAGGACTTGAGGGCTCTGCCCTTGAGAAGGATGCTTCTGTATCAAAGTTTAGCTCCTCTCACTCCTCCATGTCCCTGCTTGCCCTTTCACCTTCCACCAAGGCACGGTGTTGCAAGAAGCCCTTGAGCAGACGGGAGCCCTCACTCTCGAGCTTCAAAGCCTCCAGACCTGGAAGAAGGAACTCTATTCTATACTCTGTGGCGAGAATGCTGCTACAGCATAAAGCAGACTGACAGGCCAGGAGCCAAACACACAAGGTCGCAGTGTTCTTGCTGTAGGACAGAGGATAAGAACTTGCTGGGTGGTGGTGGTGCACACTGTTAGTCCCAGCACTCAAGAGGCAGAGGCAGATGGTCTCTGAGTTTGAGACCATCCTGGTCTATAGAGCAGTTCCAGGACAGCCAGGGCTACACAGAGAAACCCTTTCTCAAAAGGAAAGGAAAGGAAAGGAAAGGAAAGGAAAGGAAAGGAAAGGAAAGGAAGGGAAGGGAAGGGAAGGGAAGGGAAGGGAAGGAAAGGAAAGAGGAAGGAAAGGAGGGAGGAAAGAAGGAAGAAAGGCTGATGGTTACCCCCAAGTCTGGAGGATCTTAAGTGGTGGGTAAGGATGCTGGCAGGAGTGTGTTCTGTTAGGTTTCAGGTAAAACCTACCAGGGGTCAATTGTCAGTGTCAAGAAGGAAAAGGTACAACGGCATTTCTCTGTTGCATTTCGACTACATTTTAACTACAGTTACAAAAGAAGACAAACTGATAAATCACAGATGAGTTCTATTTGGGCCGAAGAGGACAGAGTTCTTGAGTCTATCCAAAAGTCAACCACTTCTTTTTTGTTGTTGTTGTTTAAAAAATTTCTCTTATTTTTTTTAATAATTTATTTATTTATTAAAGATTTCTGTCTCCTCCCCGCCACTGCCTCCCATTTCCCTCCCCCTCCCCCAATCAAGTCCCCCTCCCTCATCAGCCCGAAGAGCAATCAGGGTTCCCTGCCCTGTGGGAAGTCCAAGGACCACCCACCTCCATCCAGGTCTAGTAAGGTGAGCATTCAAACTGCCTAGGCTCCCACAAAGCCAGTACGTTCAGTAGGATCAAAAACCCATTGCCATTGTTCTTGAGTTCTCAGTAGTCCTCATTGTCTGCTATGTTCAGAGAGTCCGGTTTTATCCCAGGCTTTTTCAGACCTGGACCCAGCAATACCACTCTTGGGAATATACCCAAGAGAGGCCTTATCATACAACAAAAGTATATGCTCTACTATGTTCATAGCAGAATTGTTTGTAATAGCCAGAGCCTGGAAACAACCTAGATGTCCTTCAATGGAAGAATGGATGAAGAAAGTATGGAATATACACATATTAGAGTAAAAAACAAGGACTTCTTGAATTTTGCATGCAAATGGATGGAAATAGAAAACACTATCCTGAGTGAGGTAAGCCAGACCCAAAAAGTCAACCACTTCTTAAATGACAAATTTCCATTGAAATCTGAAGACACGGTCTCTGCAGACAAGTTCAGTGTTCCCAGGACAATACTGATGAGTTCCACTAGAGGGCAGCAGAAAATGGGAGAGGAAAAGCCCTGGGCAAGTTGGACCTGGGAAGCTTGGTAAAAACAGTTCAGATAGAGTCCGCTTGTTTCAGGTGGTTACTTGAGGCCAGTCATCTCTCTAAGTGACTTATATGACGTTAACTCGCTCGAGTCTCCCAGAAGCCCTATGTGGAAGATGCAATCGCACTTCATCTGTTCTGCAGATGTAGACAGGGAGGCAGACACAGGATCAGGGAGGAAATGTGGGACATGAGCTCCAGGGCCAAGCCACATGCCTCAGTCTGAGTAATGCTCCTTACTTCACAGAGGGAGACTAGAAAGACAGAGAAGATAGCGGGGATCTCCATAGACGTAGTTCCGTAGGGCTCTTTGAAGCCAGTTCCAGAAGGAGGTAAAGGCTTCTAGCTGAGCAGTCAGGAAAGATCAAAAATCCTGGGTTCCCTCACATAGAAACCCCATGTGCCTCGTGGGAGCCAAAGCCACCCCTCCCACCCCCACCCACCCCTCCTCTGCCACTGTACCTACCCTTACAGACCTGCCACCTGTCACTGTTCCTTTCTGGCTAGAATGTGTGAAGCTGGGTTTAACCTATCCTCTCTACCATTCTCCTGGCTCAGGCAGCCAGCAGCCTTAACTGCTACCGAGAGACTGTGGTCTGAGGAGGAAGGGAAGGGTGGTTGAGGTCTCCCCCACCAGCCCTTCTGTAGGTCCTGCCTGTGTTCCCTCAAAAGCCCCAAGTGAAAAGCCAAACACAGGGTACACCCCTTTAATCTCAGCACTCAGGAGACAGAGGTGTTTGGAGCTCTGTGAGTTCAAGGCCAGCCTGGTCGACAGAGGAGTTACAGGACAGCCAGAGTGAGACTCTGTTTCAAAACACAAACACACACAAAAATTTAAGCCCCAAATGAAGTCAGGCAAAAGTGGCTGTGGTTTCAAGCCTGAGGCCCAATCCTTTTCTGAGTTAAGTTCTTGTTTTCCTGGTTTGACCACCATTCACTGAGCCACTCCTGTTGCACATGCTCTATGCTAGTCCCAGAGTTTACGAAAGGGGCTTGTCTGTGAACAAGCTGCCTGCTCCTTTCACCTTCAGTGAGTTCTGTGCTCACCTCAGGTTCATGGGCTCCTGGGAACTTTATGCCTGGATACCCAAGCCTATGTTTCCACTGTAGGAACTGCTCAGCCTGTCCTGTGCATGGGTAGACAGTCTTCACCCCTGAGATGCCCGTTGGCAACTGGCCCAGTTTCAAAGCCTTTCCACCCATCTTCCTGCTGCGACCTGGTGAAGAGGGGTATCGGAAGGTGGCACCTTGCCCAGACCATTTGGGGCAGGAAGAGGCAGGACCTTTCCTGGGCCCAGCTGCCTGTGAATCCTGCCAAAACCACCCACACCTACCTGGTTTTCTGGGGCCCTGCAGCCCTTGCCTGGGCTAGCAGCTCTCCCACCTAACTCACAGACCCCTTCCATGGGACTCACCGGTGCTCACCCGGAGCCGGCCCTGATGGCAGCTGTTACGAACAGGTAATGACACATTCGGGGACAATACCCACACTCTTGCTCCTCTTGTTCCAATCCTCTGAGCCCTGCTCTGTGTCAGGCCTACTATGAGACTACAAGGTCAAGGGTGAGCCAATGGAAGCTGGAGACTTCAGCAACCTTCTCTCTCTGGGCTCAGGGGTGGGAAGGGTAGGGGTGGGGACTGCAGTGTCTATATTTCTACCACATCAGGCCAGGAGCCCCCGTGTAACACCACCAAACCCTAAGTGGGTTTACACCACCATCAGTGGGTTCTCCACCACCAGATACAAGTAACCTATGCACGCAGATAATTGGAAAATGCAGCAAGTTAGAAAACGATGTTTCCAGTGTGTATAAATATATTTAATTATAAGTTTACATAACTTAATTATTAACAGGAGCTGTGTTTAACAACCTGCTCACAAAATCCCTGAAAACAATTCCCAGTTCTCAGGTTCACACAAGCTGGCACAGCACCCTGCTGGAAACTGGAGAAGACAGACCCGCTCAAGGCAGGGAGCTGGGGGGGGGGGGGGGGCTTGGTGGAGGAAGAGTCACCATACCCTGGAGAGGGGACAAGGGGTAAGCCAAGCTTGGTGGGAGGAGATGGCGGGAAAAGGAGAGAGAGTTTGGCATAGAACAGAAACCAAAGTTGTGAGGCTCTCTCTCTGGCTGAGAGGACATCTGGGTTCAACCTTGGTTCTGCTATTGATGCTCTGTCACTTTGGCCAAGTCCCCACTCTCTTCTAGGCTTCTCCCCTCTGTCATACTAGGGCCAGAACCCAGATGGTCTCCAGGCCTGTAGGGGTGTCTAGAGCCCCTGGGGATCTGTGGAGGGGCCTGGTGTCTGGCTCTTGACACTCATAGTAGGCATCTGGCCCACAATAGATGCTCAGTAGCCAAATCTCCCCTCTCCCTTCAGCCAGTCCCCCCAGGTGATCACCGAAACTCCTGGCTTAGCTGCTGGCTTGTAACTATAATTACAGTCATTTCTAGAACACTTTGCTGCCTCCCCTAATTACCGAGCCCATGCAATTCCAATTACACATCTGAAGAAACATGGCAGGAGCCCCTCCCGGAGGCCAGTCTGGGATTGCAGCCCCTAAGGCCAGCTGGGATGTCGCAGGAGCCCTCCCTCTGCCACTCCCTCAGTGCCAACCAGGCAGGAAGTCTTCAGCCCACCCAGTCCTGAGTGGATATGGGATGAAGGAGCCAGACGAAACGCCCCAGCAGAGGCCTTGCGTCTAGAAAGGAAGAGAACTCTCCTGGCCAAGTGGAAAACCTCTGCCCACGCAGTAGTTGACTCTCCAAGAGCTGGGGTCACCACCAGGGTGCAGCTGGGTAAAGCTTAGAAAGTAGCCTCTGGTTCTGAGTCTGTTGTTGCCACACACTGCATGGGGCACCTACCCTTCAGAGAGGCTGGGCCATTCACACCTGCTGGGGCAGGAGATCAGCCCCCTCCAGAGAAAGTCTCATTGTTCAGGACTCTGGAGGATGCTGTTTCTCTCATCAAAACAAGCCTCCCACAGGGTGTACTAACTAACACAGGCCCTTAGTCCAGCACTCAGAAGGCAGAGGCTGACAGATCTCTGTGGGTTCGAGGCCTGCTTTGTCTGCATAGCCAGTTTCAGCCAGTCTGAATGCTCAATAAGACCTTGTCTCAAAACTGAGAGAAAGACAGAGAGGGAGGGGGAGAGAGAGAGGAAAGAAAAGGATATGAAAGGAAAGGAAGGGAAGGAAAGGAAAGGAAAGGAAAGGAAAAGAAAAAGGAAGGGAAGGAAAGGGAAAGAAAAGAAAGGAAAGGAAGAGAAAACATAAAACAAAAAACAAGTATCCCATGGAACTGGAGAGATGGCTCAGCTGTCTGCAGCGCTCTCTTCAAAATACACCATTAGTTTATGTAGTCATCAAGCCAGTCTGGGTGTTGAGTATTACTATCCCATTTTACGGAGGACAAGCTAAGCTAGCCATGGTCCCTCCCATTCCCCTGTATGGCCTCTTCCAATGAAGGGTTCTAAGAGCAAGCCCTGGGCTGACCAGGCAGGACTCAACAGAACATCTCACACTGGATCCTCTCTAGGTGGCCATTAGGGGGGCAACGCTGCCCCCCGCCCCCAGAAAGGCCTCAGCCAGGTTCCGGCCTCCTGCCTTGGCTTCCAGGACACGATAAGGCTGGGGTACAAAAAGGGTTCGTTCTTTCTCATAAGTGCACAAAAGGAAAAAGTCCTCCTTCCCTTCTTGCCTTCTTGTGCTGTGTGTTCACCAGCTGAGGGAACATTCTAGAAATATTCCCAATTCTATCCACTTTCAAGAGAGGGGAAAGGCTGGAAAAGAGGATGTATCCAGGTCACAGCTGCATAGAAAGGTGTCTTGAAAAAAGCCAGGACTAAGTAGGAGCTCCCAGAGGTTCCATGCTGTGTCCCCATGAAATCACATTGGGATAGAGAGTGACGGTCCAACTGCTGTGGGGAGACAGGGGTGCCTCAGCTCCTGGACAGGAAATAGAGTCAGTCAGGGGGGCTCCAGGAATAGAGATGACACACTTGGACCCTGAGGAGAGACCCTTGTGTGGCCTGACCAAGCAAGAAAAACTCAAAAAACAAACAAACAAAAAAATCAGTCCTAAAACCCTTACTGGGGATTTCATTTCCCAAGCAGACTTTTAGAGCCTGGCCCCAGGGTAGACAGAAGGGACAGAGGACTGGGGAGTAGAGGTCACAAGGCTTCCACAGGCTAGAGCTCTGGGCCAAACTGATTGACTTGGTTGTTTCCATAGTCCCCCATCTGGCAAGAAGGACCAGAGAGCCTCTGATGAGCCTCTTTTGAACCCCAGTCTTACTCTGTCCTGGATCCTGGGTGCAGCCACTCCTGGGGCAGCATCTCCCACTACTGGCCACCTAGAGAGGCCCCAGTGTGAGATGTTCTGTTGGGCCCTGTCCGGTCAGCCCAGGGCCAGTTGTTAGGCCCCTTCATGGGACGAGGCCCCAGAGGCGAATGGGAGGGATTATGGCTGGTTTAGTTTGTCCTCTGAGGGCCCCTTCACCACTGGCCCCCTCATTGACACTATGCTGTTATATCTAGACAGTTTTAGTGAAGTCCCCATCAAAGCCAGCAGCCTCACCCTGCAGTCTTCTACTGCCCAAAGTGGCCAGGACTAAGGAGTGACAGCAGAGACCTGGGAATGGAGACAGGACAAACACTGGGGACAGGGCAGCACTAGCTTGACTGGCACTAGGTGGAGGGACTGGTGAATCTCATGACCAATTGATGGGCTTTTCCTTAGGAGCAATAGAAACCGGACAAGGAAGCAGGTGCCGCCGCCTTGCTTGTGAATCAGCAGCCATCACTGCGACCTCGCCCACCACCTCATGCTGACTCTGAAACGGAATCCACATCATCCCAGCCTCTCAGTTTCACACATTTCCCTCCCCATTGCCTCCACCCTCCCCCAGTTTCAATTGCTATGGCCCTTGGCTTGAACCACGGGCTTCAAATGGAAAATTGCCTTTCTTTCCGGGTACCATACTGATGGTAGAGGCAAGGATCCTCCACTCCCCTCACCATCGGACTTGGCTCCCTCTTCTGCTTAGGGTCCCCACTCACAACCCCACTTTGCCTAGTTATTAATATTCATCCTTCATGTTTCAACCATGTCACCCTCGAAGGAGCCTTCCCTGGCCTTCCCTCTACGTCATCCTCATGATATGCTTCCCGACACCCCTCTCTGTGGTCAGACCAAGACTTCCGTTGTGTACATGGTGATTGCCTGTTCCCTCCCACTGGATCTGAAGGGCCAGGAAAACAAGAACCAGGAAAACAAACCCGGTCTGGTTTGTCCTATTATCTCTGCAGCACAGTACATACTCAATAAACATCATGGACAGAATGAGTTCTCCAGTTGGCTGGATGTCACACGGTGACCCGTCCATCCCTCTCTACCTTGCCCAGCCCCAGGCCTCCCTCTGACCATTCTCATTTGCTTCCTGATGGTTGGGCTCTGTGGTGAGGACAAGCGTAAGACCCATGATTAAGACAAAAGAGGCTTGTATAAATGCCCCAGCAGGTTCCAGATAGCCTCGGTGATACCAACTGCTCTACCCCATGACTCAGAGGAATCCTCGATCTCACTCCAGACGGGAGGAAGTCTCCTCCTTGGTCTCAAATTTGGCTGCCAGTCCAGACTCAGGGCCAGTAGCCCTCAGGGATACTCTAACTGCTTAACTGCTCAGAGAGGTCAAGGCCCAGCCAGGGTCACACAGCACAACTGCCAAAGAGCCATACCAAGGATCCAGGGCGCCATCTCCTATCCAGGGTTCTCCCTGTGCTATAATAAATGAGGCTATTTTTAGGAGGCTAATTAGCAAGTCAAATATGACTCCTGCTAAAAATAATGCCACCTTTATGCTTTTCAGAGTCTCTGCATCACCTCATTTGCTCTTGCGATGAGGGAGTGGGCGGGGCAGGCAGGCAGGCAGGTGGGGATCTCATCAGAAAGGTGCAGTTCCCTAGAGAGGAAGTGTCTGGTCCTCAGACAGGGAGCCCAGGCTTCTGCTTTGCCTGCGGGGGAGCCTGACTCTTCCCCAAAACTGCCTTCTCATGGCTCCTAGACCTGCGGTAGCTTGAAGCCTGGTGCCCACCTCGGCTTCTCCTGGGTCAATCCCTCTTCACACGATGGAGAAGGGCTGGAATGGGAGGCAAGGGCAGCTACTGTGTAGCCTGGGTTGTCCCTCAGTTGGGGGACCCAGTTCGCCATTTACCCAGGGGCTGGGTCACATGCAGCTGCTCGTCCTGCACACCCCCCCCCCGCCTCCAGCTTTACTCCTTTCCACCTCAGACAGGGCTGGACAGACAGACATGAGGTCAGATCCTCAGTTCCTTCCTGAGCCCCCAACTCGGATGCAGCTGGGCTGGTCCTACAGGAAAACAGAGGGGTGGGGAGGGTCAGACTGTGTCTAACAGGGGATGTGGCTGAGCCCCTGTTTCTCAGACAAGCAGCTTACACACAAGCCAGAATACCATGAACTCCTCCCCTCCTGCAAGAACAGGCTGAGTCCCCACGGGGTAAGTAGAATCTAGAGGGCCCCCCAGTTCCCAGAGGTCTCCACTCAGAACAAGGACCAATTATGGCAAGTGCTTCCCTGAGATGCAGACGGAGCCCTTTGTAGTCAGGAGAGCTAGTCGAAGGGGGTTATGCTCATGCAATGAAGAAGGAAAAGGGCCCTGGGACAGGCAGCAGGTACAGCAGGTAGAGGGGCTATGGACCCATGGAATCCTCTTACAAGTACATCCAGCCCGTGTCTCACCTCACCCACAGGATGAGCTGGTTTGGAAGGGTCTGGGCTCACGGTCCATTATTCACAGTCCATTATGAATTTGACAGGATCAGAGCCACACTCCTTCCTCCAGGAGTCCCTGTGCTGACAGGTCTAACCAGGAGAAAGGAGATGAAGAGAAAGGAGGGGGAGGGACCACATAAGGCAGAGCAAATCTGTCCCAGAAAAGCCACAGGTGCCCAGGAAGATACCTCTCCTGCATACTTGGGTGGGTACCCACTTTTCCAGGTCCCCACTCGGCCAGCAGAATCTGCCTTAAGAACTGTCTGGTGCTGACCACGTTGACTACAGGACCACAGTCAAGCCCTTGTGGGGAGGGGGCAGGGACAATGAAATGCTGACACTGCAAGAATAAGGCCATCAGCCTGCAGAGAAAGATGGGGAGAGTCTGCGTCTTAGGAGTCAGATCCTGAGGCGGTGTCCAGCTCTGCGAGCTCTCTGGCCCCAGTTCTCTGCTCAGCAGGTTCCTGATTATATATTTGGAGTCAGGGCTGCTCAAGGCCCGATGTGGGCATAGCTCAGAACCTGCTTCCCTCTTTAGAATGCCCGACACCCTACCAGAACCAGAGCCTTCCTCTGCTGATGGAAAAATGGTGTGTCCTCAGCATCCCCCTTCTCTGCCCTCCTCCCATTCACCCAACACAAGCAGAAGGGGCCGTAGTAAGGAAATCCTGAAAGACTGAGCCAAGAGGTGGCAGCATGGGGAGCGGAGGGGCTGCAGATGCCTGGTGCCCGTGTGGCAGATGTTGTGCCCCATGGCAGGAGGCAGCAGTGGCAGGGTAGCAGGTGTGGGAGCCCTGACATCAGCCTGTCACACAGCATCAGGGAGGGAGCTGTCAGTGCAGGGTGAGGCTTGGGAGCCTCGGGGAAGCTGCAGCTTTTCAGCTGAGTGAGCGAGAAACGTTGGCTAAAGTGGAATTGGTGCCCCACTTTCTGGGCACAAGCTGGGGAGGGCTGCCCACTGCCTTCAGGGTCCAAGTGAAGCAGGGGGACTTGGAACTAGGGTGTATACACGGCCAAGTGAGGCCAAGCAAGGACATGGGCTGGCTGAGACCAGAGTCCCAGACAGGAAGAGGACAGGTGTCTATAGCCCCCTCTCCTCTTTCACTGGAGGGAAGAGAGGCATACTGGGTAGGAAAGGAGGGCTGGTGCTGGGGAGTAGCTCTGATATGAGTGAAGAGGAGAAGGTCGTGGACACCTCAATTGTAGGCTCAGTGAGGCACGGTGAACCCAATGGCTAGTGGGTGCCTCCAATGTGGGGTACAGGCAGAGTGTAAGGCTGTCCACACTGGAGTGGGAGAGCCTGGAGGGTACCAGAGTCTTTAAACCCTGCTAAGCAGCAAGAGCCCCAGCTCTGGATCCTGCATTCTAGAAAAGCTCACTCTAGCCTCCTCCAGAGTCACCCCTCCCATAAGGTCAAGGCCAAGGACATGCCTCCCCAAGACCACTCTCTTTCCCCCCAGTGAAGGACCCAGAATTCCCTGCCTAAAAGACCCCCAAGCTTCACTATGCAGTCTGTATGGGTCTTTTGCCTGGGCTAAGAGGTAGCCAAGAGCCAGGGTTGCTGAGTATGGGAATGGCCTGTGGAGACAAGGTGTGTACCTTGGGTCAGTGACATGTGTCAGTCAAGGCTGCACCAGGGAAGAGTTGGCACCCACCCCCCATGAAGCCGCCTCTTTTCAAAAATGCACTCCAAGAGTCCACGACTGCTAAGTGAGATCTGCCTCCCAGGGTGGTGTGAGGGTGTACTAGTCTGTGTGCTTGTCAGTGTAGGCGGAGAGCGCATGCTCTCTGTTTAGCAGTGTGTTGGCTTGATGTACACCGTTTAAGTATCAAGACATATGGCACACAGGGTTTCCATTTTTTGCTTCTGCCCTGGGCCCAGAAAAGGTTAGAAATAGGAGTCCACGAGGACTCTGCCCCAGGGAAAGGTTTAGACCCGGGCCAGGAGAGAGCACACTGAAAGCGGAGCTAGGCAGACCTGACAAACTAGGGGCTCCAGAATGCTGGAGTGGGTGCAGGGTCCCAGCAGACTGCATGCAAAAGGATGGGGTGAACAGAGGCAAGCCAGACAGCAGATGCTACCTCGTTAGGGTTTCCTCTTAAATATGGAAAAGCCATGGAGAGGCTTTTCTTTGAATGTATGGTGCAGGCTTGCACAGCCTGGTGCTGATGTTAGCCAGTCCCCAGAGAATCTACAGCAGACATAAGCGCCCTCATCGGGGTCTCCCCACTTGCACATCTGGGGCCCTTTGGTTCCGTATTTGTGCTTCTTCCACTGGCCAGCCTTTCCTGGTACCTTCCCCTTTGCCAGCATCCCTCGCCATGGAGGATACTGTCTGTTGCCAACATGCCCCCCAGCCCCAATCCCTTCCTCCAAGGAACACCCCCCCCCCAAATCCCACATTCACTGAAGCCAGGACACCCACCTCAGATTCAGTTCTCACAGAGCCCCTGTTTCAAATCCTTTGCTACCATTTACTCCCTGGGTGACTACACACGAGCTTCCTCGTGTTCCCAGCAGCTTCGTTCATGAAGTGAAGATAATAAAATTTCCCTGTAAAGGCATTACGGAGATTAGATAAAGCACACACACAGGTCAAGTCCGTGCCAGGAAGCCAAGGCACTAAAGCCTTCTGCCTCCAGACATTCCTAAGCTGTTTGGGGAGACTCTGAGAACCCAGCAGGCATGGGTTATGGCCCCCAACAAATATAAGTCCCCCAGGAGCACACAGACCCCGACCTCAGGCACAAAGTAGAAAAGGGAGGACAGAAATGAAGCTAGGAAGCTGGTCACGGAGGGTGTCCCCAAAGGCGACATTAGAAGAAGGCCTTGAAGACTTCAGGGAACAAGCACAGACACAACTCACGGAGGAAGGAGCTCCTGCAGGTATTGTGTACTGAGAGTACTGTGTCCCTGGGCTAGGTACCTTCTAAATTTGAGGAAATCTTCCTGACCCTGCTATGACCTCCCACTGCGGGCCGCTGAGCTGCTGCACAAGAAAGGGGTGTGATAAAGGGCCTCATAGGCACCCCAGGATTTTAGCTCACACAGGCCCCAAGGTGCATCTTTGGAGGACTGATGAGAAGAGAAGAAATTTCTACATTTTTTTTTCTTTTAGACCCCCTTTCCCCTCACGAATGGCCTCCTGGGACAATCAGCACAGAAGTAGACAGAGCCTAAAGCTCAGTGCTTAGCTCTGCCTTCAGAGGACCTACAATCCAGCTCACAGTGGAGTCCATGTCTCTTCTCAGTGCCTCAGAGAAAGAAGTTCCAGATCTTCAAAGCCAGAAGGAGGAAGCACAAGCTTATAGTGTGGAACCCTGCTTGAAGTTTTGTGACCAGAGATGGAAACTCTCATTCCTTTGTAACAGGGATAGAAAACCACTAGAGATAGGTAGGCAAAGCAGGGATTTACCTAACCACACCAGCATGTGTGCAGCCTGTGCCGGGGATGAAAGAACCTCACACCAAGTCTCACATGGCAGGCCATGACAACAGCCTCAATAGACTAGCTACCCAGTACGCCCTAAGGTGGGTCGCTGTCTCCTTATGATCAGCTTCTTCTATCAAGGGAGGAGAACAGTGGTACACTCTCCAAGAGGTCATCTGCGGATCCACCGAGTGCCTAGTGACCACTACTGTGTGTACAGTACAATAGCTAGCTTTAATTTTATTTTCTTCACAGAAGAAAGGCACTTCTGGCTTCCAGGAAAGAGGAAGTAAACATGTTCTTTGGAAATCGTGGAGCCACCCCTCAGACAGATGTTTATTCTGATAATTTAGTAGGTAAGGCCTGGCTACATAGGAAAGGTTCTTAAAGCCACGTCCCTCCCTGAGTATGCCTCCCATCATCTATTCCCCCTGCCATCTTTGGGTGCGCCCAGGGGAGGCTGTGAGCCCTGGAAGTAAACTCAAGGGCAGTAGACATCTCTGGCTAGGAAATGTGTGGCCAACACTCCAGCCACACGCTGGTCCCAGCCTCTCTCCTCCAGAAGCCCCCTGCTGCTCCTAGCTTCTTTTTTCCTTTTTTGATTTTTTGAGACAGGGTTTCTCTGTAGCTTTGAAGTCTGTCCTGGAACTAGCTCTTGTAGACCAGGCCGGTCTCGAACTCACAGAGATCTGCCTGCCTCTGCCTCCTGTGTATGTGATTAAAGGCGTGCTCCACCACTGCCCAGCCCCCATTTGTTTTACCCCTCTCCCCACCTCTGTGTCTGTTCCCCTTTCCAACCCACTCAGCTCTCAGAAGCCCAGGGAAACAGAAGGGGTCACTTAGGTCTAATGTGTCCTAGTGTGACTCCCAGGGAACCCACCTGAATCCGTACACGCTCAACCACCTCTCAGTTCCTTCTGCTTCCTCTGGTCCCAGCCCCCACCCACTTGAGTATCCCATCCTGCAGAAGCCCGCTGTCAACAACCCTTAGCCCTTACCGCTATCTTCAGCCTCATCACCGCTTGCCCCCATCACCCGCCTCCCTCTGCACCCCACCAAGGCCAAACAGCTTCTATGCCACTGCTCGCCTGGCACTGTTCAGCCCACATGGGGCACAGATCTTCTGCATCATACCCACCCCTAGGCCACTCTTCCCAGATTGTTCACCCACTTGGCCTCCTGGATTCCTAGAGGCCCAGTCAGAACTCTTCCTCCCTGGCCACTCTGTCTACCGGGCCCTTCTTGCTTCTCCTTCCTCCATTGCCTCCCTCAGAGATGCCCCACCCAGGACTTTATCCTGGCCTTTCTTCTCTAGTTTTCTCCTCTCATGGGAGCAGACCTTCCCCTCCCCTGCCTACCCCTGCTCCTGCACGCTTGAGGCCTCAGGCCTGTAGCTCCAGACAAGATAAAGCTAGTTCATACTAGGTATCACCTCCAGGTTCTTATTACACGCCCCTTCTGCCCTACCTGTATTGCCCCCATCATGGCCTTGGTGCGGGAGGCATGTGCAGTATCTTCTAACATGTATGTACTACCAAAGCTCACGCCTGACCACCTGCCCTCCATCGGCTGTGGGCCATCGAGTGAGTCGCTCTAGTGCTCCAACTGCAGTGCTCCAGCCTCTCCCTTATCCCTACTTCCCCACCAGCCCAATTCTCTCCTTCCTCTTGCTCTGACCAAAAGCTGTGGGAACACTTTGGTCTCCTCTCCCTCTCTAATCCATTGATAAGTGTTCAAGGACACAGCGTCTGGCCACTGTTACCACTTTAGACCATGCCATCGTCATCATCCTTTCCCATTTGGTCCATCTCAGAGGCTCTTGACAGCATCTTTGCTTTGACCTTGGCTGCTGATGCCCCAGTCAGTCTTGGCTTGCTGCCAGTAAGATGCTATGGGGTACCATCTCCCTCCTGCCTAAACTTTTCCCATGGCTTCCCATTTCTCTCAAGTTAGAAGGCAATGGTTTGATCGCTATGTCCCTGTTGACATCTTTTACTCTTATTTTTGCCCTACAACCTGTAAAAACCTGTTCTGTTGTACACATGAGTCGACGTCGGCATGGTTTTGCTTCAGGATGCCCCAGACCAGGGTTTACAGTAGACATATTTCTTACGCATGCTCTCATATCCACAGAGTCGACATCATCCTGAATCCAGGTTATCTGGAGCATCACTGCTATCAGATGATGTAGGAATACAGAATCACTCACCTGTTCAAATGTGCATCAGCCTGGAAGGGTTACCCACCCCCTCCTCTCCTATCTCTCCTATCTCACTAGAGTGGATCTCACACTGAGCCTGGCCTCAGAGGGAGGTGTGGCCCTTTCTAGACCCAGAAGTAAAGAAGATGGACATTGCTGGCTAGGAATGATATCTGCCACACTTCTGCTTCTGAAACACATCAGACCTGCTCCCCTCCCCCTCCAGACCTCTTCTCTCCTTCACTATCTACAGGGCTCACTCCCTTGCCCTCTCCACATTGTTGCTCCAACATCTCTCCAAATGTTTCCTGACTACCCCACTTAACACTTTAGACCCCTCCCTGGTAGAGACTGTCAGTCATACTCACTTGTCTTGGTTTCCCATGATTTTAACTAACGATCATTAACATGTTTCTTCTTGCAAAAAAATTATTCGCATGTTTATTTTGTGTGCATGGATGGAGGCATTCCACGGTGTATGTGCAGAAGGTAGAGGACAGCTTTAGGGAGCCCAGGGAGTCATGTATTTCTTCATCATATTTTTTGGAAATTGTATATGTATGGGTGTTTTGCCTGGATATATACCTGTGTATGCATGTATGTGTATATACTGTGCCCATGGAGACCAGAAAGGGGTGTAATTGGAGTTACAGAAGGTGCTGGGAATTGAACCAAGGTCCTCCTAAAGAGCAGACAGGGGGCTGGAGAGATGGCTCAGTGGTTAAGAGCATTGCCTGCTCTTCCAAAGGTCCTGAGTTCAATTCCCGGCAACCACATGGTGGCTCACAACCATCTGTAATGAGGTCTGGTGCCCTCTTCTGGCCTGCAGACATACACACCAGACAGAATATTGTATGCATAATAAATAAATAAATAAATATTTAAAAAAAAAAAAGAGCAGACAGTGCTCTTAACCACTGAGCCATCTCTCCAGCCCCTCCCCATGCCTACTCTTTAGTGCCTATCTCCAACACCTGGGATGAAACTCCTTAAGACAGGGCTACTTCTGATTTGGTAACAAATGCAAATTCAGCTCTGGGAACAGCACCTGTTGCCCAGGTCAATACTCTGGAACATGAATAAATTAATGAGCAGACGGAAGGACCTTGGGCTCCACCCTCTTCTACAACATCCTCTCCAACTCACCACCAAGTCTTGTTCCCATGTCTTAAAATCTCTTAGCTATTTGTAAAGGTTTATTTTCCTTATCTTTTTTTTTAAGATTTATTTATTATGTATACAACATTCTGCCTCCATGTATGCCCACACACCAGAGGAGGGCACCAGATCTCATTACAGATGGTTGTGAACCACCATGTGGTTGCTGGGAATTGAACTCAGGACCTCTGGAAGAGCAGACAGTGCTCTTAACCACTGAGCCATCTCTCCAGCCCCTATTTTCCTTATCTTTAGTTGTCTGCATGTATGTGTGCTTGCCTGTGGCTATGTGCATGTGCATGCTGGTACCTGAGGCATTGGCTCTCCTGGAGCTGGAGTTACAGACAGTTGTGAGTGCCTGACAGGGATGCTGGGAACTGAATTCTGGTCCTCTGGAAGAGCAGCAAACAACTGATTCATCTCTTGAGCCCAAACATATCTCCATTCTACACCTAAATTCCCATATCACCGTCTTCCTCAAGACCTCAAGGGCTTTTTTTTTTCCATGTTGAAGATCAAGGCCTGTGCATGCTTGAGAAGCACCCTGCCTCTGACTACATCACAAGCCTCATTTATCCTCATCTGAGTCTCCAGATCTTACAAGCCTCCTGGGTTCTCCATTACAGCCCCCACCATCCCTCCTCTCCTGTCACCCCATTCCAGTCAGCAGCCACTCTAAAGGGAAAAATAGAAGAGACCAAGTGGCTGGATAGTAGTGACATAGACCTTTAATCCCAGTGCTCAGGAGGCAGAGGTTGGTGGCTATCAATAAGTTCTGGACCAGCCTGGGCTACATAGTGAGAGCCTGTCGAAAAAGAAAAGGAAAAAAAAAAGATCAACGTGATTTTGGCATAGGCTCAGTATCCAGTTTTGTGGGTTCTTTCTCTGGCCCTTTTTCTGCTGTGTGACTCTGAGCAGGTTCCCTCACTCTTTGGGCTCCATTCCCACATTTGTAAATGGGGCTGTTTAACTAGTTGACAGGCTTGACTAAGACAGTGGGTACGGAGCACGAGAGTTTCCCATGGTTCCTAGCAATTTTCAGTTTCTTCTCTGAACCCAGAGCATCTCCCAAGCTGCTCACACTGGGCACACTGATCTGCTCCCTGGCCTAGTGACCTATGACTCTCTCTGTTCTAAAATGACTTGCACTTGCTTTTTCACTTAACAAAAATCCCAGAGTGGTTTGGCAATTCATACACAGGAAACGTTTGCATTCCCTTTGTACAGTTGCATGGTATTCCAGCACAGGGCCACATCACAGTTGCTGCCGGCACTCTCTGCTGGCGTGTGAAGGGTGTTTCCAGTCTCTTCCTGTCGCAGAAATCACCAGGCATTTATGCTGTGTTTGTGCGGGTCTCTGGGGGTCAAACACACTGGCCCAGAAGTCACGGAGAATCTGCAATGTATGACTTTTCACCATCTTATCAATTCAGCCTGCTCCCCAGCAGAGCCAAATGACTCAGAATTCATGTTCTCTCTCTGTACTGCCCAGCCTCCTTCAGAAGAGGAATTGAAGCCATGGAGGACCTGGGCCAGCCCCACTTTCTGCCTCAGTCCCAAGGTCCACCTCTTTGAACTTGAGTTTGAGGAGGTTAGCAGCTCAGCTGGGAAGTTTCAAGATTGGCTGAGGAAAGACAATGGAGCCCAGGCCGTTCCCAAACTCTGACAGACTGCCCATGGTTCTGGGGAAGGTGTGGACTTTAACTCATGTTCTCTTCACCTGGCTTCCTTTTTTCCTGGCCACAGCCTCTTGTTACATGTCAATAGCTTATTCAGAGACTGTAAGAGGGGTACAATTACCCAGATGCCAGCAGAAATGGGCCATAGGGCAGACAGATCCCAGTAGGAGACTCTCAAGTGCTGAACGAGTCTGAGAGGCATCCCTGGCCCAGGCTCACGGGAAACCCACACAGAAGCAAAAGCTGAATCAGCTACCATCTGCTATAGGGGTGGGGGGCTATGGAAGTCCTGGATGCCTCAGAGGTCCATGCCAGTTTTGTGCAAGATGGGGACATGCACAGATGTATAAGTATTTTGGAGGCTTCTCCTGGGCCCAGCTGCTGGTTTCAGGAAAGTTCCTGATGTTTGACTGAGCCCTTAGGGTCCTCTCAGGAGCTCTTACTGCTCTCTGACTTCCTGCTGCACCCACCTCTGCAGCAGCCAGACACTCAGAGCAAAGGTCCTTCCTCTCCCTGTCCATTTCTTTGCCCAGCTAACAGAATCAAGAATCACTTTGACTATATTGGTAACACCTGTATACCAATAGGGCCCCTCTTCCTTCATAAATGAATCACCTGAACCTTCAGTCTGCCTGTCAGAGTTCTGAACCCCAACCCTAACTAGAGAGCTTGTCCCAAAGGCACAGAGCTCAGACCTCATGGGTGTATCCTGACGTCATCCTGAGGCCAATCCTTCCAGCCACTAAGGCCTGGCTAGGGCAACATGGGGGCTTATGCATGAGACCATTCAACTACCAGGGTTGAGGGGTTTTTGGCCATGACTAGCATCTTGCAGTGTCAAAACCCCAATTCCTCGGTGTTTAGCACCAGGGCAGGCCCCAGGAAAAGCCAGACCTCAGAGGCTCCTTTCTAATGACCCAGAAACTGTCCCTGAAGCCCCACAGGAGCACACGATGGGGAAGTGAGCCTTCCTGAGGCTGGGGCCGGGAGGTGCTTTAAAGACAGCACCTTCTGGAATTTCCCCGACCACTTACGTTTCTGCATGGTGGACCTCTGAATTCTGCCTTGGGACAGATGAGTCCTGAGACAAGAAAAAAGACCAGCAGTGGACACCAGAGAAGGTGTGAGTCAAGAGGTGGTGGTGCACTCCTTTAATCCCAGCACTTGGGGAGCAGAGGCAGGCAGATCTCTGAGTTCAATCCCAGCCTGGTCTATAGAGTGAGTTCCAGGACAGCCAGGGCTACCCAGAAACCCTGTCTTGAAAAAATAAGAGGCATCGGACCGCCTTCCAGCACCCAGAGTCCCTCCTGAGTGTCTTGAGTAGGGCTCAGGGGCAGGAGAGAAAAGGCACCTCTCTACCGCAAGGTTGGTCCCTCTGTCAGAGCCCAGAATTCCCAGCACATTATCCTACCCTTTACAAGCCAAACATAAAGACAATGGTGTCTGGACACCTCCCCACAGAGCCACAAGGCCCCTGGCAAGCCTTACGCTGAAGTGGAGGCTAAAGATGTGTGTGGCCTCTGAGCCCACTGATCATTGTGTAAAGAAAAGGCTCTAGGCTTAGGCAAGGCTTAGCCCCCTATCAGGCTGGATCCACCTTTAATACCTTCCAAGTTCTACCTTTGCCTTTACTAGACCAAGCGCATGCTGGGAGAATAGGATGTCACAAAAAAAGAAGAAAGGAAGGAAGGAGGGAGGGAAGAAAGGAAGGAAGGAAGGAAGGAAGGGAGGGGAGGGAAAGGAGGGAAGAAAGGAAGAAGGCAGAAAGAAAGAAAGAAAGAAAGAAAGAAAGGAGGGAGGGAGGGAGGGAGGGAGGGAGGGAGGGAGGGGGAGAGAGGGAGGGACAGAAAGACAGACAGAGAGAGTGAGAAAGAAAGAAGAAAGAAAGAAAGAAAGAAAGAAAGAAAGAAAGAAAGAAAGAAAGGAAACCTGTCTATGTGAACATAGTGTTTCTGACCAGTGACTCACCTGGGACATTGTGAGTCAAGGCAGATGTAAATCAAGAGCCACTGGGCTGCAACTTGATTCTCTAAGGCATGAGTTCATTGAGTAAACCTTTCCAGGCTGCTCTGTGCTTGGAAAGCAAGACAGACCGTGAACCTTGTGGGCCAGCCAGACTTGACCCTGCTCAACTAGACCTCCCAACTCCAGACTAGCCCTCCCTCAGCCTGGGAATCAAGACAGGTTGGCTGAGAGTCAGCCCTGCCATCATCTAAACCCTAGAATCGGGGTCTCAAGGGAACAAGAAAGGCGGAACAGAGAGAGGCAGAAGGGAAACCAGTTTGTGCAGACCCTGGGGGCCTCTGTCACTCAGCCCTCACTCCCACACCAAGCAGGAGCCTGGGAAGGTTTTTTCAGAGCTTGGCTCCCTCCCAACAGGGGATAGCTATCTCTAGCACAAATGTGCACAGGGACATGTGTGTGATACACACACATCCATCACACACACACACAAACGAAGTAGTGAGGCTGTGTTGTCACCGAAAGCTGCACTGATGGTGGGAATGTGAAATAGTATTACCCCTGGAAAGCAATTTAGCATTCCGCCCCCCAAAAGTCAAACAGGGTTACCAAACAATTGCACAATCCCACTCCAATTAGACACTCAAAGAATTAGAAACATGCTCACACACAAGCTTTACCCAGCTCTTCATGCAGAATAACTCCTTAATAGCCCTAAGTGGAAGTAGGCAAACCAAATACGACAGAGTTGCGAATGGGGTGTCATCCGCACTCAGATGGGTAGGGTAGACTTGTCCTTCAGCAGAGATGACACTGAAAGCATTAAGCTAAGTGAAAGAAAGCAGACACAAAAGCCTGATGTGTGACCCAGACGAATTCACAGAGACAGGAAGTAGCGTAAAGGGGAGGAGGGAAAGGAAAGTGACTGTCAGTAGGAAGGGGGTTTCTTAGAAGTGAGGGAATGTTCCGGAATTGATGAATGGAAGGATCACACAGTCGTGTGAATGTATGAAAACCGCACGATTGATCACTCGACAATGGTGACTTTTTGAATGTGGATTTTTCTCTCAACAAAGAATGTGTGAAGGCCAACCAAGGACAAGTGTGAGTGGCCAAACCTGGCTGACAAGCTGGTTTGCCTATTTATGTCTGCCTGCAATGTTGTCACATAAGTTAGTCTTTGTTCAGAGAAGTCCCCTGTACCTCCCCCATGTCCCTGTGCAGAGGTGGGGAAGCCAGCTGCAGGGAGGCCTGGTGCTCTCCAGTGGAGTGCTCCCCTTTTGTCCACAGTTTCAAACAAGTGTCACACAATAAAAGGATTCTGAAAGCAACTCTGTCCAGGTCCTATTGTGACCTGAAGTTTCCCCTCATTCATTACCTCATAGGGCCTTTCTGGGGCAGGATGTGGCCTGAGAGAGCCCCAGGATGAGTGTTCCCTCCCAACAGTGCCTCTTTGGCACGCATGCTGGCCATGTGTGGAGCAGCAGTTGGGAAGTTCTTCCTTGGTTTGACCGCATCATCCCACCAGAGAAAGCGGTGGGCAGAGGTTTCCACTGAGTCAGTTCTAACTCAGCCTTATTCAACCTCAGGCCCCCATGGCGGGGGTCCTAACCGTGGATGTTTATGTAGTGGTAATGGGACAGGATGTGGGTGCCCTCCGCCCCCTGGAGCAGCTGCTCTGTGAGAGAACCTCCCCGCACCCCATGCGTGCTAGGAAAGTACTTCACCACTGAGCTACACCTCAGCCCTTCCTGAGACGGTTCTGATGACAAAGCTGTCATCCTCACCTTGCCCCTTCAGACTTTCCAACTTAGCAGAGAAGCTGGATCCCACCCAATCAATCATCTCAGGTCCCACAGAGGTCAGAATGGCTAAGCACCTCCCCTTTCTGAGCTCCCTGTGTCTTGGAATGGATGATCCTGCTGCCTTCCTCTGATGACCAAGCCTTAAGTCCTAAAACAGACTGTACCTGGGAATCCCTGACCCTGCAGTTGGTGTCACCCCAGGCCTGACCTTGCCAGTGAGTCACCCTTCCCCAGCTCTGCTATATTCACCCTGTGTTAATCACAAGTCTAAGCAAAGAGGGGCGCTCAGTGGATAGCTATGCGGTAAATGGATGGGGGTGATCAAGGCTAAACCCCTGAGCACATCTGAGCCATGAGACTCTGATGAACAACTTACCCTTCCTGGACCTGAGTTCCTTTACCTGAACATGGACACAGTGGGCCTGGTTGCAGCCTGTAACCTCAGGAGGCTGAGAGAAGGTGAATGCAAGCACCAGGCCAGTCTGGGCCGCAGAGCAGCTCACCATCAGCCTAAGGATATTAACAAAACCCTATCCCAAAATTTAAAAGGAATAGGAAGAGGAGGAAGAGTTGAGGATGCAGCTCAGTAGTGGGGCATATAGCATGTGTGAAGCCATAGGTTCAGTGTTCAATAACACACACACACACACACACACACACACACACACACACAGATGGGGTGAAGGGGCAATGCCAATTTTCAAGAGTTTATGAAAAATCAAGAGTTATGAAAGATTAGCCATATTTTCTTCTTAAAATGATTTTTATGTGCAATAGTTGATTGTATATGCATGAAGGGGTGCTTACCTCAGCATGCCTGTGGAGGTCAGGACAACTCTTAGCATCTAGTTCTTTCCATTCGCCATGTGGGGTGTAGAGAATCGAACTGGTTACGCTGGCAGGTTGGCAGCAAGCGCCTTTACCCACTGAGTCATCCTTGTCATGTTTTCAGGCGGTCCTAGCAGGTAGGTAGGTGTGTGTTACTTGATATATGTTCACTACTGTTATATTTAATGGCAGTTAATCTGAATACTTTAAGCCAGACTGGTTGACTGATTAGTGTTCCTCTTTGGCAGGAGGTAGAGGTAGGTGACAAGATTCAAAATGCTCACTGGGGTCTGCTGGGCCAGTCTGGCCCTTGGCATAGGCCTGGAGCCTTTTGGCTCCTGTCCGGTAGGAAGTGGCCCTTGCCTGGGTATCAGCCTTGGCTCCACCTGAGCCTCTTCCAGCAAAGCCCATAAAAAAAACAGGTGCTATGGTAGGTAACAGCTGTGTGCCAAGGGGGATGGAGGACACAGGCTCTGTGTGCCTGAGCCCAGACACCAGGACAGGATGTATCCTTTGGTGTCTCTAGGACTTCCTCCCCCGCCCCACCCCATCCCACTCCACGGAATACCTTCTATCCTGAGACGTCAAGAAGGTTGGGTATTCCAGGAAAGTCCCAGCCCACCCAGGAAATCTGAACACCTGATGAGGCCTCATCTGACCCATTGTCCTGCAGAGAGTCCTAGTCATCATGACCATCCACCCTAGGGACGTCTAGTCCCAAACTTTCCATGGGTGGGACACATAGTTAGGCTTCCTTCCTGTAGCCACCTCACCCTGAGGCAGATTTGTCCAGTGATCGCCCCCCCCCCCCCCCCCCCCCGCGCCCCAGCCTCAGGTGGGTCACAGCGGAAGTCAGCAAGTTCCCAAAAAAGGCCCATTACTTCTCTGCTTGCCTCCAGGAAGTCCCTGACTCTGTGCTGGCAGGCTGACATGGCCCAGTGATTCCCATTAAAGCCCTAGGTATTGGTGGCATACTCAGCTGCATCCTCTAGTTCCCAGAAGTGAACACATAAAAGAAGCCAAGGACCCTGGGAAGGAGGACTAGGGTGAACGTGTGCACAGATGTCTGTGTGTTTATTCAAGTGAGCAGTCCAGATGTTGTGTGCCTGTGCACTTACGCGCATGCATGCCCCGCCCTGTGTGTGTATGCTTCGCGTAAATGAGAACAAAAGGAGAGGCTCAAGAGAGAACGGGAGGGACAGACAGGGAGAACAGAACGAGACTAAGACAGAAGAAGGGAATGAGCCCCGACTGCGTCCTCCCTGGTGCTGACTGCTGGAGCAAAGACTCTCAGGACATTTTATTCATACTCTGTGCTTAGGCCTGCGATGGGGATAGGTGTCTTCAGAGAAGGTGAAGAGTCAACAGGTGGAGCTCAGGCTACAGCTCAAGACGGGCTGTACGAGGCTAGGACTCCCACAGGCCCTACACCTCCTCTCTCCCAGGCCCAGTCTGCAAACTCTTCAAGGGCATCTGTTTGTTCCAGCTGAAAAAGAAGTCTGGGTTCCAGCAGTGTTGGTGTAGATTGTCAACATGACACAGTCTAGGATGACCTGGGGAGATGGCCCTCTAGGGATGTCTTCAGAGGATGGACATGAGATTAGCTACGGTAGAAAGACCATTCCCTGGGAGGGTGTCCCAGAGGGTCAGTGAGGACAGAAAACTGAGGGACGGTATGCCATCACCAATCGGCCTCGTGAGTGCATGTCCCGTGTGACCAGTGGATCCAGGCCCCCTGCTAACCCTCTGACTTCCTGGCCAGAATCGATGTCACTCTTGAACTTGGAGCAAGCTTTCCCGAGACTTGCTTTTGTAGAACTATTTCCTTGGAGCAGCAGAAAAAGGAACTAAAACATAGAGGTCTCCAGGCACACACGGTGCACACACGGGATGGTGCAGCGTGATCCGGGGCTCTTGAAGCAGCTGCAAGAGGAAAGCACCCAGCCGCTTTAGCACCCGAAGGTCCTAAAACTGTCTGACCTGTCGGGAGCAGCCAGTGCGCACAGCGAGGAGGTCTCACATCTGCTGAGAAACAAAGGTGGCATGGAGGCGAGAAAACCTCAGAGTCTGAAACCCTCCCCCACACCTTCACCTTGAGGAGAAGCCTCTAGATTCTGCCCACCCCTGCTGGGAGAGAGAGCTGTGGGTGGGTGGGACCAGGAGGTCAGGAGCCCTGGCTTCTAAGCCTAGCTCTAATGGTCCGGTCATTTGGGGCACGAGGCCGGTTCTCCCTGTCTGTCTAACAAGGAACCATAGAATCTACACTGCCACTCTGCCTCTGATGACTACTGGGAAATGGCATGGCAAGAGGGGTTTTGTTAATAGAATTCCAGCATCCACCGTGGGAAGAACCACGCCAGGCGCCCAGTCTCTTCCCTTTGGCTTCCCCTAAAGTCATCTCCGGGAGAGGGAAGTGACTGTGGCTTCTGCTGGCCCACTTCCTGCAGCAGGGCCCCTGCTCAGCTCCGAGCAGAACTCACCGCACTGCTTTGTCACCTGTGCACCCATCACAGCCACAGGAAAGCTCTCCACAGAGTGAGTCTCTGAGCCCCACATGTCCAACCTGATGCCCCCTCACAGTGCCCAGCATCCATGCCAGAGCCAGAGGGCTCCAGGCTCGGAACCAGGATGTGGCAAGTCTGGTCCCACATTTGCCACAAAGGCAACAGTTGCCTTGAGGACTTGTTCTCACTGGGCCTGTGGGAACAGGCGTCCATGTTCCCTGCAGTGCCCAGAAGGTGGGAAGCCCAGAACTTCAAGGCAGGAAGACATAGGACTTCTTGCAGATAGTAATTGTGGAAACCCCTAAATAGGGAGAAACTTCTCCTGGGTGTTGCATGAAATGCAGATGGCTGGACGGAGATGCCACTACACCCAGGAGAATCTGTACATGGGACGGAGCCCACAGCCATTGCTGGTCTGACCCCTCCCCCAATCCTGCTTAAGCCCACTGGCTCCCACTCTCTGCCACACGCTGCAGGCTCTCTCACGTGCTTTGTCCTGCAGGTTCCATTGCCCAAGACCTGCTCCCTGCATCCAGGTCTGAAGAACCAAGTGGCTTGGTCACCACCTTCTGGAAGCCCAGGAACCAGTGGGTTCAGTTTGTTTGGGTGGGTAGAGCAGGAGGTAGACCTCAGCGTGCCTGAGAGTGGAGTGCTGACTCAGGGTCCCCAGGGCCAGGACACGGAGGAGCTGGTCAGTGGCTTGGGCAGATTGTGCAGACAGTCTGGATTGTGGAGGAGCCGGCGGGCGCAGGGCCCGGCTTGGCGCGGGTGGTTGTGGGGGAGGCTAGAACTGCAAACTATTTTTAGGCTCCTGTTCGATTTGAGAGACAAGGATGCTCCAGGCTACAAGCCGTTGTTCACTGGGGAAAGACTAAAGTGACCCCTACAAGTCACCATAACACCACCAGCAGCTTAAGCCCTTCAGAGCTTCCTCTTTTGCCCCAAGGGACCAGAGTTGGGGGCAGAAAATGGCCTGGAAGCATCACCATCAACCCCATATGCAAACACTATCTGGAGAGATGATTTCCATACTATTTGCAAGCTGCCCTGCTTCCTGAGCAGAAGGAATTGAAAGTCCCCTCTTAGAAAGCTCTCAAGGGAGCAGGGAATTCACCCACTCACCCAAGTCTCCCTTGAACTGCCCTCCTGAGTAGCAAAAAGCACAGATAGGAGTGGTCACCCAGTGGTGGAAGTACCATGTAGGCTCAGGACAGCAGATATGTTCCAGTGGGTGAACTGGTCTCTCGCTGTGGAGTGTGGGCTCGCTCATTCCATCTGTGAATAATTTAGTGAACACCTACTATATGCCCCACACTGTTCTAGATGCAGGAGACTGAGTTGTGAACAAGACAAGTTTCCCCACTCTGCCTGGCACTGTCCAGGAGAAATGTCATGCTGCGTCTACCAGGTCATTATAGAATTTCTAGTAAGTCACATCAAGTAAAAGAGTTTTTGTAAAAAGTAGGTGAAATGATCTGGGTGTGGTGACACACATCTGTAATCTGGCAGAAGCAGAAGAATCCCGTGAGAGTTCACGGTCTATACAGTGAGTTTCAGGCCTACCAGAGTTACATAGCATAACCCTGTCTCAAAAATAAAAAAAAAAAATAAAAATAAAATAACTAGATGGGAAGGGGCTGGAGAGGTGGCTCAGCTTTAAGAGCACATATTGCTCTTTCACAGGACCTGGGTCCTCTCCCACACACAGCAGGCAGCTCACAATGAGCTGTAACTCCAGTTCCTGGGGATCCAGTACCCTCTGGCTTCTGGGACATCTATACACACATGTGCATGTAAAGTCACAGAGGTGTGTATATTATATGTAAACAAAAGTAATAAATACATTTTAAAATAGATAGTCAGGTATGGGGGCACATGTTTTTCATCCCAGCACTTGGGAGACAGACGCAGGCAGTTTCTGTTTGAGGCCAACCTGGTGCATACAGTGAGTTCCAGGCCAGGGCTACATAGTGAGGCACTACTTCAAAAACAAAACAACAACAAAAGAAACCCACAACAACAGCAAAAAACAAAAAACAAAAAAACTAAAAACTATCATTGCAATGTGTTGTCCACGTAGCTGTTTTTTCTATATTTAGATTTTTGAAGTCTGTTGTGTCTTTACCCTTGCTGGACATCTTACATCAGATAAGTCACACTTAAAGGGCACAGTGACCCTGGAAGGGTACCCGTGTGGAGAAAAGCACTCATCTGAATATGGAGAAAGAAAGGCCACACTTGATCCGCGACATCTGTAGCTGCAGGAGCAATAGCTCCGTCAAGTAACAAGCCTGCTTCTGTCCAAGGTGATGGAGGCCCAACCTTAAGGGTGTGTTCGCTTCTAAGCCTCTAAGCCCATTCACTGTGCTTAACCTGGAGCAACAGCAGTCTGAGTGCAGAATCCTTGTCACGGTCAAGGCCAGCAGTTCTGGCACAGAGTGCCTCCAGGATGTGGTCCTGTGTCATTCCCTTTGTGGGACTGGCTTGCCGCCACTGGTGACCCTGAAAATATACTTGGTTTTTTTTCCCCCCAAAGTTTCTTCCTCCCCTAGCTAACCAACACCAACATGAAAGAGCTTCCTGAGGCTGATTTAGCTGTCAATCCCTTTCTACCAGCCCACACCCACAGACCTCCTGTCTGGCACCCTCACTGGGATCACCCACCCTAGCTGAGATGGCTCCATATCCTTCTTCAGCTAGAGAATGACAGACTAAAATTAGGCTTTGGAAGTTCTGAACTCCAGAGGAGGAGTGTGGTGTTTTGGTTGAAGCAGATTAAGGATTGGATGTGAGATCTTCAGACCTGACCTATCCTTAGCATTGTTCTCGTTACTGCTTCCCCTACCCCAGCTCAGTGTCCTTCAGTGACTCCTTGGTTCCCGTAGGTTAAAGATCTGGGGTTTAGCTCCCGGGGTCTGGCACATGATGAAGCTATCCAGTCTCACTTCCTAGCATTCCTTCCTTTCATCTCAGTTAGGTATTCACCAAAGCGTATGCAGCACCTACCGGGAAAGGCACTGACTGGCCCACGGGTTGAGGCTACTGCTGCAAGCAGCTCTGGGAAGGCTTCCTGCCTTTGCGGAGTTCACTGTACTCCAGCCAGGCCCACAAGTCCATACACCCTGACCCCTACCTTGGCAAAAACAGTTCATTCTTCTTCCACTGCCACTCTCTATCTGGAGAGAGAGAGTGTGTGTGTGTGTGGGGGGGGTATACATCCTCTAAAGCATCACCAGGTAGATTGGGTGACTTGTAGGCTCCTACCTCTGACCTAGGGTCATCTCACCAACGGTCACCATCTAGCCCCTGGTTTCTCTTCCCTACTAGTCTTTGAGGGGCTCCAGGGTAGGCGCCTTTTCTCCTGGGATACCTTGGGGTCTGCATCTATGTACGTTCTTCCAAATACTTCTTGCCTTTTGCTTGCTCTGGTGGCAAGCAAGCTGAGGAATGATGAGACCAGGGCCCTCTGGGGAATCTCAGGTCACCAGGAAACCTCCTTCTGGAAGCATCCTTTTGGCATCCCAAGGAAACAGAACACAGGTGCCAAGGCATGGGAGTTCCAGGAACAATAGATGGAGGATGGAAAGGTAGGATCGGAGATATGATGGTAGATCAGAGTGCATGGGCCTGCAGAGAGATGGAGTAGTTAAAGGGATTTGGAAGACAAACAGGCCTCTATTCCCTGCCAGGAGACCAGGAAGGGGTAGGATGTATAGGCACATCTGTCTGTGTGGCCCTTCAGATATATGAAACAGGCTGGGTGCAGGGAGCAGGAAAGTCTCCAGTTGAGCTCCCCAGTAGCTAGCCTTTGGTCCCTCACAGACTTTGCCCTTTCTCTGCTTCCTAGAGAGAATGCATAAGACAGAGGCAGAAGGATGAGACTCATTTTCATCCACAGCCAACCCTTACACTGTGGATATCCTGTGGCCATCCTCACAGCAGGTCTGCTGGCCGCAGAGCCTAGCTAAACAGCCCTGTCTACCCACTGCCAGCCTGAAGTCCCGGATGCTGATCACCCGTCAGGGCAAACAGACAAGAACCTTGTCCCCAACTGCCTGCTCCCGGATGGCTCATTTACATGGGATCTACATGGGCTCATTTCACGCCTGGATGCACAAGGCTTCTTGCCTGGCTGAGTCTCCTTTGTAGAGACAAAGGAGTGTGCTCAGTCACTTGGGTCCCTTCTACTGGCACATCAGGATACCCCGAGCATTCACGAAGGAAGAGGAAGGCTGTTGGGGCACAGAGAAGACAGGGACCGCCCAGAGGTCAGCCATGGCCCAGGAGCCATCAGGATTAAAACCGTTTTCCTCATTAGTTGCTCTGCTTACTGGGAGGCTGAAGCTCATTCCTTCCCTTATCTGATATCTTCCAGGAAAGACTGCGAAGTGCTAGTGCTGCTGTCGCTGCTGCTGCTGCTGCTGCTGCTACTGTAAGCCGGAAGAACAGCTGCTACCGTAAGCCAGAGAACTCGGGCTAGAGCCTTGGAGGCTCTGAAGGGCAGAAACCGTCCCAAACCACAGCAGGCGCCAGCAGCTGAGGACTCTGCTCCGGCCACAGATCTGGATTCCTGGGAGACCTGGAAACCCACAGTCCCACCCACTTGCACCACTTTGGCCACCCTGGGAAGACAGAGTTGGGGGAGAAAAAAAGTGGGACAATCATCAGCCCTGGGCTGGCCCAAGTGGACAGAAAATGCTGGGGGTTAGGGCCTTCCCAATCTTTCATAGCTCTCTAGAAGCTAGGTTGACTCACAGAAACTGTCCCAGATAGGCTAACCACCCCTCTCCAGCAGTTACTACTTCAGTAGGAAAGCTCCTAAGAAGCTCCAAAGACCTTGGTCCCTGCCCCAGATGGACAAAGACACAAAAACAAAATGGGGCAGACAGGGCTGGAGAGATGACTCAGTGGTCAAAAGCAATGACTGATCTTCAAGGACCCAGGTTCAATTCCCAGCACTCATATGGTGACTTATTACTACCCACTATCCAATGTAACTCCACTTCCAAGGGATCCAACACCCTCTTCTGGTCTCTGCAAGCACCAGGCATGCATATGATGCACAAACATGTATGCAGCAAAGCATCCATACACATAAATCTTGGGAGTGGGGGTGTTGTTGTTTTTCTTTTTTTTTTTTTTCTCCCAAGACAGAGTTTTTCTGTGTAGCTTTGGAGCCTGTCCTGGAACTCACTCTGCAGACAAGTCTGGCCTCGAATTCAGAGATCCTCCTGCCTCTGCCTCCCCAATGCTAGGATTAAAGGCATGTGTCACCACCACCCAGCTAAAATAATAATTTTTTTTCATGGGGTAGAGAAAACCAACCATAGGGAAGGTCATAAGGGGGAATATCTGGGCTCCTTTCTGAGCTGTCAGGTATTATCCCCACATCTATCCCGTAGCCACTGTCCTTAGTCCTGACTGACCTCCATCCACTGAGCAGCCTCCTCATTTCCTCCCCTTTCTCACCTGCCTCTGCTCTGATCCTTTCTCTAACAGGGGATGCTCGAGTTAGAGCAGAATGGCATGCAGCCCACTCTCTTTTCCAAGCTGCCTGACCAAGAGCAAACAACCATTCTTTGGTCCTATCCTGGCCCCACCAGCCTCTTGCACACAGCCTTCCAGCGTATCCTAAAGGTCCTCACTGGTCAGTTTCCCCTCTCAGATGGGAGGCCTGGTAGCTGCCTCTAGAGCCATTCTGGCCAGGTCTCCCAGGGGAAGCAGAGACTTGGAAGGTTAAGCCGTTCAAGCTATGGGAGGAAAGGGCTGCAGGCTTGAGGTTTGCTGAGTGGCCGCAAGTTCACATCCCCTGTTTCTTCCCTTCATTGGCTGAGGTCCTCTGAGTCGGCCTGCCAGCAGAATCACTTGGGAAAACTGAGACAGTGATGCTCGCAGACAAGAGGCACCGAGTGACCAACAGGAGGCTCACCCCACTCAGCGCCACAGACATGGAAGACAGGGAGCAGGCAGAGGTAAATAAATAGCTTGTTTATTAGTAATATGTTACATTATTAAAGTGCATTGAGAAGAGATAAGGGACGGAAGCTGGAAGGCCCCCGGCCCCAGGCCCCACCCCAGACACAGCTGGAGAAGGGTCAGCTCTCTGCTGAAATCCATGGACTGGGGGCAGGGAGGCCCACTTGGAGAGCTCGGCCTGGGCCATCTCCACGGGAATTTTCACAGTTTAGCCTAAGTTAGGACATGTCCTGAGCTGAAGGTGGGAGGCTAGGAGCATGGAAGCACAGCCCCTGGGGAAGGGGGCTGAAGGGAAGGGAGGAGTCTCCCCCTGCCCCCCAACCCCCAACGCCAAGGGCAGAGTCCTGGAACCTCCCCCTGTGGACCCGGCTCCTCCTTCAAAATGACCACGGCAAATCTACCTAGGGCTCAGTTTTCTTCTTCGCTCTCCCCTGTCTCCCTCACCCACCCCTCCCTAACCACCCCATACTGGAGGCTCATGCCCTCAGACTGGGCTCTCGGGGCAGAGCCAGCTCATGCCACGCTCTTCAAACCCATGCCTATCCCTGGACTCCAATTCCATCCCAGGGAGCCCCAGCCTGGGATGAGCCCCCACCCTCCCTTCCCAAGCCCTCCCTCTACCCGCCCCCCAGCATGTAGTTTTGGTATTTCATACAGATGCAGTCAGAAGTAGCTATACATGAAATAAGCCTAACATAAAAATAGAGCTTTTTCCGTCCTTCCGTCCGGAAAGCAAACATCCTTCAATAAACATGCAAGGCGCTGTCCGGTGGGACCCAGGCTGTGAGGGAGGTGCAGAGGAGCAGCCTGGGTCTGCAGGAACACTGGCCACCCAGCAGTGGGGCAGGGAAGGAAGCAGTTGGGCACAGTGGTCCCAAAGGACCCAGGCCTGGGCCCCAAGGTCCAGAGATGAGAGCCCCAACTTCCTTCCCAAAGCCACTGCCAGGCTGCTGGGCTCTCAGGCCAAGTGCATCGCTGCACGAAGTCAAGTGTGAGGAGATTTTGAAAAATAGTCTTGGGAAGATAAAGTCTGGGGTCACTGATGGCCCAGCTTCACAGTCGATGCCTTCATTTTGCAGTCCCTCACTGTCCCTACCCCACCTGGGCCCCAGCAGCCGCCTGCGGCTGGACATCTCCATGCCCTTTGTCCCCCACTGGATTATTTAGTACCCCTGGAAGAATCGGTGGACAACGAGCTCCCGGGCCGGCCGGCTGTGAGTGTGACTTATTTCTAGTACTCCTGGGTTACAGAAGCCTGGGGTGCCCCACGCTCCTAGAAGCCCTAGTGAACCAGCAGGCCAAGTATGAGTGTGGGCAGGACTCCCAGCCAGAAGGAGGCGGCCAGGGCCCGAGCATGGCCCATTAGCTGTTCGGCAAGGGCTCTGTCCTCAGGCAGCAGCTCCCAGTGCTGAGCCTCACGGAGGTAGGAACCCTCTTGGGCCTCACAGCGGTAGTGACCATACTGACGGGCTGTGAGGTTCTCGATGAAAAGGATGCAGCTAGGGCTTTGGTGGCCTGGTTCACAGCTCTGTTCCACATTCTCCTCATGGCGCCATAAGTAGGTGGCGTGGCGGGACTCCATGGGGCAGGTCAGGTAGTATCGAGAGTTTCGGGCCAGGGAAACCTTCTGCAGTGGGGCATCGTCTGCGGAAGAAGGGGAAACAGGCATGAGGAGGGGTCAAGAGCACCTTGGGAGCCTCTGAGTTCTGCAGATGAGGCTTCTAGAGCAGGCTTCTGAAGGAACAGGGTAGAGAGGGGTGGATCCTGACTTTTAGGTTTTCTTTTCTTGCATTCTCCCCCACCCCCACCCCTCTCAAAAGCACCCTATATCACGTGAGTTCCCTCAGCAGGACGTGGTACAGGGCCTCAGGTCAAGGCCATGCCTTCTGCAGATCAAGGGATCAAAGGTAACTGAGGCGTAGCTCTGCTGGGGCCCAAGGGTAGGATTAAATGAGATACCTGGTTTGGGGTTGGGGCAGTCTTTGTGTGGCTCAGCTGGGTTAATAGACTGCAGCACTGACCTAGAAGGAGGAGGAGCAGATATCAGCAGATGGGAGGCTGCAGCGCAGCACCCCACTTATCCTCATGTGACCCCAGAATCAGTGCCTCCCCATTCTCAGTTCCACCTTTCCTTGGGGCAAAGGGATTTGTCCAATGTACCGTTGGGAACTGTAGATAGACACGCAGCGATCCTGGTCCCAGCCGCAGTAGGGATCTCGGGACATGAGGCAGCCATGGCAGCCCCCGCTGTAGACCTCACACATATCCAGGGGCACCTGGCTCACTTCCCACTGGGAGCTCACGTATAGCTTCCGCTGCAAAGAGAGCAAGGCTGGGTCAGGCCAGAGCCCTCCACTGGGTTCTCGACCCTTGACGAGGGGTCCTGCCACCTTGGAGGTCCTTGAAAGGACATGCAAACTGCAAACAGAGTAGCCCTTCCCCCACTTCCCACAGCTCTCTGGGTGGTCCCAAGGGTGCAAGGAAGGGTGGGACAGCTCACCCGGTCAGCATCCAATGATATGGCCTGGATGGCAGCTGCACGGTGGAAGGGCTGGATCTCCATGATGTTGAAGACGAAGCTGTGTCCCTGGTCCCCTGATTCCACCACCTTGTGAACAGTGCCCCTGTCTATGGGTAATAAGCAGAGGAGAGAGTCAACATCAGCCAGACAGCCTTCTTCAAGGCTGGGCTGCTAGGAAAAGACACTGGCGGGGAGGGTTTAGGAGTCATGGCTCAGGTGAGTGTCACAGGACTGGGGTAGGGTGGGGTGAGGACAGCTGAGTGAGAAGGAAGATAGAGGCCAAGGGCAGCCTGGAAGTTTCCAAGGCTGATCCCAAAAGGCCGTCCCCTCCATGAGTGCCCCCAATATGCCAAAGGCTTATTGGAGGCTGCACAATTAACAAGCACGACGGGATTGGCACCTCACATTACCTTGGTTACTCCTTCCCTCCCCTGCCCTTTGAGGTAGGCGTTACCTCCCTTATTCTGCAGATAAGGGAAGGGAGGAGTTGAAAAACTGCACTGTTTGCTCAAGGTCACACAGATGGTGAACAGCGGGGAGCAAATTGGAACCCAGATGGGTCAGAACCCCACCTCTGGCTTTCTTTTTAACTTGCCTGCCTCTGAGGTACTTAGGGGGATACACTGGCTTTAATTGTTTATTTTAGGAGTAATTTTAGATTTTCAGAAAAGTTGCAGTGATAGTATAGAGTCCTTGCCTAGCCTTCTCCCAGTTTCCCCAGCTGAAGATCTTACATAACCGGAGGGAATTTGTCACAACTAAGCAATTGACACCAGTGAGTTCCTATTCGCTCAACTACAGACTTCATTTGGGATTCTTGGGTTTTTCCACTGATGTCCTTCTTTTGTTCCCGAAGTCAATCCAGGATTCCACGTTGCTCTTAGTCTTAAGGGATATTTTAATTTCTGTAAAAATCTTAGATCTGAAAAGAACCTTGAATTCCATATGAGGGCTCCCAAGGTCACATAACCAGACTGTCTGTCTCTCTCCGTTGGCACCTGTTGGGGACTAATGGGTATTCTGACCCTGGTCCTCCTAATCCCACCTCAACTGCTGTCCCAGTTTCTAGAATAGCCGCTTTCTTTTCTCTTACCATCCCATTTCCCAGGGCATTATCTGCCCCAAAAAAGCAGTCAGATGATACCTACCTGAGACAGTTCCTCTAGGCTCAGTGTTTGAACTGGCAGGCTTTGAGATGTGGCCAAACACTAGTTGGACCGGACAAAGCCCCAGACACAGCCCCTGCTCTCACCCCAGACACACAGACACAGATACATACAGACAAGCAGACACACAGCTAGTCCTCACTGTAAGAGTTTCCAATCTCTGGTGAGGACCTAGAGAATTTTTTATTTTTATCTGGCCCCAATATTTCTAAACGCTGCAGGCTCTAAACTGGTCTCTCCCATGGGCCGCCAGGAAGATAAGAGATTCCCTCTCTGTTCCCTGAGTATGCTTGCAGCCCAGGCATGTAGGAAGGGAATAGCAGGGCTCCTTGGGCCCAAGTCCAGCCTTCCCCATCCTGCACTGTGTGACCTCTCTTCCCTTGTCCCCAATGTCCTGTGGGAAATTCCTCTCCCTAAGATTTCCAAGAGCCAAACAATGACCCAGGACTTTAGCCTCCAACCAGGCCAATGTGGCCAAGGAAGCCCCAAAGTGAAGCAGCAACAGGAAGCCTCTTCAAAGAGTGTGAACAATTGAAGGATGGGGCCTGGGCCCTGAAGAATGGTCCCAGAGGTGTGGGGTCCTTTCTAGTCTCCAGGAAGGCCTATGGCCAGGCCCACAATGGTCTCCGAGGCTATTTTCAGGACACCACCCCTGTTTTGACCAAGACCTGGGATGAGGAGGTAGAAACAAACTAAGCTCAGGGTGTAGAGAGGCTTTCTGGAACAAAGGAGCACCTCCAGGGCATTCACTCAGCCTCCCTCAGGGAGGCCTCTCCAGGAAGGAAAAGGGAGATGCTATCTCAGGCCTCTATGAAGCTTTGCCTTCAGCAACTTCTTGTGCCCTACCAACTTTTCAAATGCTTCCTCTCGCCTGCATAGCCCCAAAGTCTAATGGAAGGCCCATGCTCCTTATTCTGCAGGACAGAGGCTCCCAGGAGGTCCAGCGCTCAAGTCCCTCCCCCTACACACACACCCAGCTAGCTTTCCCTGTCTCTCCTGGTTCCTTCTCCGTTGAGAGAGACACCTGGGCCAGAGCTGTACCTGGCTTTGCTCAATCACCGCATTTCTGCCTCAAGCTCTAGTGCATGCTTTTCTCTCAACTCAGGAAGCTTCCCCTTTGCCTCACCCCCTCCAGGAAGCCCTCCCTCTCGGCCTGAGCGTCCACAGCTCAACACACTAACTCCTGGTAGCTCTGTCCACTCAATTCTCTGTTCACACCTAAAGGCCCACATAAATGTTACCTACAGGGTTCTTTATACCGTCCATAACTTTTGTTTTTCTTTTTTTAAAAAAAAACAAAACAAAAAACAGGGTCTCACTACATAGTATGGGTTGGTCTGGAACTCACTATGTGGACCAAGCTGGCCTTGAACTCACCGAGATCTACCTACTTTTGCCTCTTGAGTAGTAAGATTAAAGGTATGTACCATAACAAAGAATGGTTCCTATCTATTTTTACAAAGTAAATCAGAGAGTTCTGGGACAGCCCATCACCTGTGGTTAGATAAAGGACATGGAAGGTCTCTCTATTGCTGGCTTGCATGCGGTGGACGACCACCTTCTGGTAATGGTACTTAGAGTGGAACAACGGTGTTTTCAGTGGCCCCATGGGCTCCACCCTCTGTGCCACCTCTGGGTGACTATCAGCAACCTGGAAGGTTTCCGTTGGTATGGGTTGCTTTTTGGGGAGGCACTGGAAAAGAGAAAAGAAGTAGGTTAGTAGGGGACTGGGAGGTGAGACCAGGAAGGGCTGGGGTCTGGGCCGTGGTTGGTCAACAGCTCACCATGCCAGGTCGAGGGTTGGGAAGGCCCATGTGATAGCCCTTGAGTGAAGAGGTACGGAAGACTTTGTCGATGTCACCAAGAGAATACACACAAACAGCTGAGTAGTTCCTGCAAGGATAGACAAGCCACCTTAGTAGGGGGCCCAGAATACACCCACCTCCACTTACCCTGGTCAGCCCCATGCCAGACAGAACACAATCACAGTCCTCGGCCTGCAAGCTCTATGAGCCAGACTATTTCTGAAGCAGAGCCCAGTGCCTAGCATATCACACAAAGTAGAAACAGGGGAGGAACAAAAGGAGGGAGGGAGGCAAGTTCAACTAAGTTCTCCCCACTGCAATCTAAAACCACAACCTTGGGTTCTGTTACAGCATCAAGGAGTTCAAAGGTCGCCTTTTCTAGTCCACCTAAAGAAAGAGGAACCCCACCATGGGCTAAGTAAGTCATTCTCTGGGCCCTCCAGTCACAGGCTGCAGGGTGCTAAAGCCTCAAAGCCCCGACCTCCATGTCCTAGCCAGTATGTGGCTCCATCCACACATTAGCCTAAGCAGGGTTCTTCTCCACCCCCAACACTTGTTTGCTTTGTTTTCAATCAATGAAACTGATTAAAGAGTGTGAATTATCAGGCAGTGTTTGAGCAGGTGCGATCTCACCCAGCACCCCAGGAGAGGGCTCTCAGTCTTTTCCAGGCCTAGTATCAGCTCTGAGCACACACATGCCAGGACACATAGGCAGGAATACAATCAGGGCCCAGGGCCACACACCGTGTGCACAAAGGCAAAAACACAATAGGACACACATCACATTGCCTACGACAACCACACCTAGTAACAGCTCAAGCCTTACGCCTGCTGTCTCTGCTAATGTCACTAACTACTCCTCACCAGGGGTTAGAGAAAACACCATAGA
Organism: Microtus oregoni; assembly: GCF_018167655.1. Classification (NCBI taxonomy): domain Eukaryota; kingdom Metazoa; phylum Chordata; class Mammalia; order Rodentia; family Cricetidae; genus Microtus; species Microtus oregoni. The sequence goes on along the minus strand of NW_024544893.1, from coordinate 3,754 downwards.
CCCTGGTGTCCCTCCACTGGCCACTGGGGTCAGGGAGCAAGAAGACATCCTGCAGTCGATTGAAGTTCCTGTTGGTGGCTGGGTCACTGCACACCAGCATGGCTTTCAGGAAGGTGTTCCACTTGGAGGCCGACAAAGAACTCTCACCACCCTGGTCGCCCTGGAAGGGCAGAAGACAGAAGATGCTCCTCAGTACTTGCCTGGGCTGCTTGGTACACCAAAGACAACTGCTGCACCCAGGCTACTGAGGAACAAGGCAGGTTACCAGGGGCTGATACCTGTGGAGACTTAGACAAGCTTTCAGGTGGGCTCCAGCCTGGTGTGCCAGGACCCACGTTGGGGTCTTGCGGGTGAACATTCTTGGGCCCCCCATAGCAAACATGATCAGACACATCTGCTACTTTCACCTATGCACACTTGTACAAAAACACAATACAGCAAATCCACACAAACACACACACACAGGTAAACACACGGGTACTTATGAACTCATATATTCGTATATCCGATATGCACAGACGCTAAACCACATTCATTCACAGGCACACAAATTCCCACAGGGCCATGCATGCAAACACACACATATGCACACTCACCCCTATTGTAGATATACAGACACATTTCTCACTCACCCAGCCACCCCTCACATATCTGGCTCACCCTGCACAACTGGGCCACTCGGGACACATTGAGAGGAGCCTCTGGGTTCTTGTCAGGATTGTCCTCCCGGAAGAAGTAGTAGATCTTATCATCATAGGCTTGGTCTTGGTGCACAATGGTGGCCTTGATGAACTGGGGGTCTGCCAAGGACATGGGTGATAGGGTATGAGGCCAGAAACTTGTGTGGGGTACACATTAACCTTGCACACCTCTCCCAGATATATATGAATCGAGAACAGCACTTAAGGCCCCATGGGGCCCTTGATTCTAAAGCAATACCCCACACCTGTTATGTCCTCTTCTACAAAGATGTCATGGGCCCAGGAGCAATGACTTCATGCCTGGGGACTGCAGGAAACCCCCTGGGGTGCCCATGTCACTTCTGCCTAATCAACAGAGCCTTAATGAGGAAGATGGGGCCCTCTGCCCAACACAGGCTCATGAGAAAGATGAACTTTGGCTCTTGAGCCTCGTGCTAGGTCTGAGCTTCCCCTGTGTTTGTTCCCAGAATAATTCAGACCTCTCTGGCCCGACAGCCTCTTTACAATTCCTCCTCCCAGAAACTCAAACTCCTCAGTCCTGGCTGTCCAGGTCTGTGCCTTTCAGGGAGTCCTCTTGAAATATATCAGGATAGAATCTGCCATCCTGGACATTCGCACCCCTTGGTCCACCCTCAACCCAATCTGACTCACTCTGCATGACTGTATCGCTGGTATACAGCTCACTCTCGCCCCGGATGCGGCGGAACCGAGGGATCTTCCCATTGTATTCCTGCTTCCGGATGGTAGAGTACACTTCATCCCCTGGAATAGTAGGAGGACATGTGGATAAGGGCAATAACTTCTATAAGTCCTCCTCCCAGGCTCGGGCCACTGAACAAGGGGCTGACCCTCCTACCCCAAGCCTGGTGCATTAGCCCCCTCCCAGGGCCCCGGGTGGCAGTGCTGTTCTACCTTCAAACAGAACCAGGGAGTTCTCATCCGGGCTGAAGGGGGCATAGCCTTTCATCTCACCAAGTGGCACCACCACACTGTCATTCATCTGGAGGAGATCAGAGGTGCAGATGACCACGTGACCACCAGCCACTGCACCCAATTTCCCAGCCAGGACCCTATTTTCCCAGAGACTGTGCTCAGGGTAATGCTGGTCTCAGAATCCCCCATCTCTGTCTGGCCGTAAAGGGCTGACACCAACCCAAGAAATGAGGGCTGCTCGGGCACATGGGAAGGGTTCTCACCAAGTTCCAGCAGCTGGGCTTCCGGGCATTGGTGCCACAGACCAGCAGCCCATTTCCCCGCCTCTCTAGGAGAGTGATATAGTTCTCGCAGTCCTGTGTGGGGTTAGGAGACTGTTAGGTGGGTGGGAGTCGCTGGCAGGCCCAGCAGACACTAGGACCCTCAGTCTTAGGAAAGAAGACATCCAAAAGGCTGATCAGCCTTCTAGGCCAGCTGACTCTCTCCCCGCTCTGAACAAGGCCAATGTTGGGGGCCCATGTCTCCCCCTCTGACTAGGGGCCCTAAGACTTGACCAAACTCCCCCAACCCCACAAATCTGGAGAATACAAGGCCAAGCAATGTTTCCTCCCTTCCTCCAACTCTCAGGTTCTTTTTCTTCCCAGGGTCCCCGCCTTTCCCATGGTCTGTCCCTCCTGCTCACCTGCTTGTCCTGGCAGGACCCCTTCGGAGAGCCGATGTTCACCTAGAGGAGGGGAGAAGCGTTAGTCCCTCTTCGAGGGATGAGACTGTCCCTGAAAGGCTGTCCACGCAGCCATAGGACAAGCCCTGGATGAGACCATTATTCTCATCTTCCAGGAAAGTAATTGAGACTTGGCGAGGGTAAGCAAATTTCCCAAGGTCACATAGGCTCTTTGTGTGATACCAGGGAGCAGAGCCTAGCAATCGCAAAAGGCTGGCTATGGGTTCCAGAATCCAGCTTCCCTGCCTGGCTTCCCCCATCAGCACTACCTGCCTGGCCATGTGTTAGCTCCCAGCTTTTCTCCTGATACCCTGACTCCACTCCAACGTGGACTACCAACAGTAACTTCCCCCAGGAACCGTGTGTGAGGTTATGGAGATAGAAGGACCTCGGTAGAAAGATGTCCCAGCGCCTTCACACTCCCTCAGGGCCCTTACCAGGACCAGAAGCCTGGGATGAGGAAAGGGAAGGGGAGGGCAGAGGAGACCCAAGCTCACCGTGCGCACAGAGGCATTCTTGCCCTCGGGGAAGTTGAAGAGGTAGACCTTGCCACGTCCACCCACCCACACAGAGAAGCTGCCCGGCTCATGGAAAAGCACGGTGTGGGGCTCAGGCTGGCCAAAGTCCACATGGTCCTGCCCTGTGCAGGAGAGAGAAAAACACCCTGAGCCAGAGAACCCTTGAGCTTCCACAGGTATACCAGACTCTGCCGGTTAACTGATGTTCCACGCTCAGAGCCCTGAGGCTCAGAGACAAGGCCTCTGAGGTGAGCCTGACATAAAGAAGGTCACGGCAGGCTCCAGAAACCATGCGTCCACACCCAAAGCCATGGTCTTTTCCCCCACAGTGTGTGTTTTCTCAGAGTGAGGGGCATTTTAGGGACCCCGGGGAGAGCAGACACCTTTTCCAAACATACACACATTCCTGAGAGGCTGGGCAGGTACGGGAAAACCATCAGCTCTGTCCTGTGAAGGAATCTGTAGGCTGGTCCGTCTCACTCTCAGCCTTTCCAGAAGCCAACAGCACCCCACTTAGAGTCCAATTCCCAGGCAACCATTGCATTCACAACTCCAAATCTTCCTTTGAGAAGTTGTCTCTAACCCCTCCTGGCTTACCCTCCAGCCCTTAGTGGGCACCATTACAGCCCTGGAGCAAATCTCAACATCCATTCCTCCCCATTATACAGTATTATACAGTCGGGAAACAGACCAAGGAGCAGACAACCCAGGAATACATGAAAGCGGGTGGGTAGCACCCCTAAACCAACAGTCCTGCTTCTGTCTCCTAAGCTAACCTTTAACCTGATTTCATCCACCCAGATGCCAGCTCTTTCTGGGGCTCTCTTTCCCAGCAGCTCTGGGACAGGGGACCTTCAAAAAGTACAGCCTATGCCTTTCAG